>NW_010259126.1:0-67297 GCF_000690775.1 Eurypyga helias
AGGTCGAGAGCACTTTCTTTCCGCAGGCGCCTGCTGTACTGTCGTACCAGGTTACTGCGGCTTCTGGTGCCGTGTCTTTCTGCCTTTCCTTGTCAAGCGCACCTCGCCCAATGCTCCTTTTCTCTCCGTCTCTTGCAGACCCTTCAGCTGTGCTGCCTCTGCTGCGTGTCCCATGCAGCCACTCTGACCGGTGACAGCATCAGGGAGTGGAGCCATGGTTTGTATAGCTCTGTCTGTGTCTGGGAACATGTGCGTGGATGCTGGTGGTGGTGGGCTGAGCACTTGGGGAGGACGGCACGGTGCTGGGGGAGCATGCAGTGAGAGCAGTCGGCTGCTGTGGAACTGCTCACCCTGGGCAGAGATTAACTTGTTAAGCCCCGTGCGCACAGGCGGAAAGGAAGAATTGGTACAGCGCAGCAATGAATGAGCTGGTGGATACATCCTCCTTTACACGTGCGATTAGGAGGGTGAGTGTTCACAGCCACAACAAAACCTCACGTGTCTGTTGTGGGAGCAGCGAGACAAAAGTGAAAAGGTTTGGGTGGGAGAGGGGCAGAACCGTGCAAGGCAGCTGAGGGGAAGGACTGGGGTGAGTGGGAGCTCAGGAGCCGTTTGTTCCCAGGTTGCAGAGACTAACACTTAGATGTTGATGACTTTAGGAAGTTTGAAGTGCAGTTTATGCTTTTTTATTGAGTGCGAGTGGAAGCAGAGTACAATAGAGAACCACAGCAGGGTGCAGCAAGGAGAACCCGCTTGCACCCGGTCTCTGCTCGCTGGGGGATTCCCTCTCCCCAGCAGCTGCCCGCAGTTTTTGGCCATCAGCCTGCTTGGTGTCCTCAGCTTCTGCCGCTGATTAACACCACTCGAGGAAAGTGAAAGCTCTTGATGTATTGTTTCCACTGTCTAAGGAAAAACAACCTGTCACTGGTAATGTTTTCAGCTTAATGTGTGTCCAATAAAGTCTATTTGGGCAAAGAGATTGATAGTTTTTGCAACATCTGTTACAACACAAGGAGGGGGTTTCCCGCTTTCTTAGCCATGTTATTTCAATTTAGGAAGAGAAGTGAATTGTTTTACTGTCAAGTGTGTGGACATCTTTAAGTATTCACTGAGAAATACAGCTCAGAAATGAAATGGGATTGGGAAGCAGTTTATTTGGCGTAGTTACTCACATAACCAGGAATGGGTGCAAAGATCCCAGTTCAGCAAAAATTCAGACCCAGCTTGCAGGCTACAGGTAATCCCTGTATGGCTGGATCAGCAGCTGTGGTAACGAACCTCAGGCTCGGCACCTGGCTGGGTCACAGCCTCTATTCTTTCATTTCTTAAGTGGCTGTGAGCAGGTCTGGGTCTTCTCACAAATGGTTTTGTAACTTTTCATGTATTTTATCCAAAACAATAAACTTCTTTGACATGCAATTAGCAATGGCCAACTAAAGGTGATTAGGTAGGATGTAATCTCCTTCTGCTGAAGGTCAGTTACAATTTGAAACCCAGTCTAATCAAGCCACTACAAAGAGATGAGGTCTCACTCAGTTAAGGCATTAATAAATTAATCCTTTAATCCATTTGAACAGTGGTACACTTCTACAAAGTCTCAGCCATGTTCCTCCTACAGTGCTACAATATTTGCTGCATTCTTAGGGCAGGAGAAAAGCTCTCAAACCAGCGTGGCCTTCACATTTGACAGCATTAATACGGGGGAGGGGAAAGCCTACAGACCTGCGGGTGATGACAAATGTCTTCAGAAGAGCGATTGTGGGAATGTTCACAGCTATGCTAGTTAGGCTGTTCCTCTCAGTGGGGCAGAAAGGAAACAAACACTGTTTGAGAGCCTGTGTGACTTACAGGGGTGAATGTACGCGGTCGAGCCTACGCACACACAGCCTGCAGCGCTTCCAGGCCGTTCCCTACGTGAGGGGATGCTTCGTGCCACAGCAGAAGCCTGACGCTTGCCGCGTTAGTGACGCTTACCTCGTTTGTTGGATGCGAACGCTGATGGCTACGTTTTTATCCTTGCAGATTATGTGTTTGTGACACCCGTCAAGGTGGATTCCAGTGGATCGTACGTTTCGCACGATGTCTTGCACAGTACTAGGAGGAAGAGATCAGCTCAGAGTTCAAAGAGTTCCTTGCACTACAAATTTTCAGCATTTGGACAGGAACTTCACTTAGAACTTAAACCTTCGACCATTTTAAGCAACAGTTTTGTTGTCCAGGTACTCGGGAAAGATGGAGTCTCAAATTCTCAGGAACATGAAGTTGAGCAGTGTTTCTACCAGGGATTTATAAGGAATGATAGCACCTCTTCCGTAGCAATATCTACATGTGTAGGCTTGGTAAGTGTGTATTTAAAAGAAATCAGCATTAGAAGTATTTTCATATGTGGAATAGTAGCTGAAGGTACATCATTCGTATAATCTTCAGGATACTGTACACCAACAGGCTGCCCAGGGAGGTGGTGGAGTCACCATCCCTGGATGTGTTTAAGAGACGGGTGGATGAGGTGCTGAAAGATACGGTTTAGTGGCGGACAGATACGGTTGGACTGGATGATCTCTAAGGTCTTTTCCAACCTAGTGATTCTATGATTCTATGATTTGGTGATGTTTCTAACACTGCTAGTAGCTGTTGTGTGTAACTGAAGAGGTTTAGTTGTAGCCCATGAGCTGCATCATGCCCTTTGTACTTTTTGATCACAGTCGTTCAGGAAAAAATCCAGAAGACTGGCTGGAAGTTCTAGTAATGATTCCATAGCAGTTTTCATTTGTTGCAGTTGGTGATAGCTAATACATTTTTGATTGTTCTTAAGTAAATGCTCTTCCTGCCTTTGTGAACTACTGTAAATAAGGAAAAAAGTCAATCCATAGGCTTGTGAGAAAAAAAAAATTAAACCTAGGTTTGTCAACCCCCTTAAGGAAGGGTGAATTTCCTAGCTCAGCAGGAGTTACACACCAATTTCCCTGCGTTTCCTTTGACGATTCCAGCCTTACTCGTGTTTATAAGTCTTGATTGGTTGATCTCTTGCGAAGGTGTTAAATATGATCATTGTGTATTTTCCATTTATGGCTGTCATCCAAGTTAGTGAACAATTATTACTCAAAAGTGATTTTTTTCAAAATACGTGTGACTGTTCATTGCCTGCAGGGGAGTCTTTACAGGTGTAATTCAGAAGAATCATCTACAACATTAATAGCTATTTACTATTTTTAGGCTTGAGCCCTTGCACTTGCAGAGCAGTCTCCTATGGATGCAGATTAAAGCAGTGACATTTAACAGTTAGGTGTATGCAGCTGTCTGTATGTTTTGTGGTTGAGGAAGGTCCAGAGGGTATGTCGGGTCATCCTCTAGAAATCTGTTTTGCAAAGGTACTTGTCCATAAGGGCTATTCAGCTGTGTGTGACCGGAGGAAAAAGGAGGAAAAAAGGAGCACTCGAGACACCAGCCTTTCCTTTGAGATAGTAATCAGTGGCTTGAGAAGGCTGCTCATTAGGAAGAGCTGTTGAGTACTGATAACCAGTTGAAGTAGTCTGGATTATATTTTGAATGCTCTACTTTTTTCCTGCACAAGTTAAAGGAATTAGTGTCTTGTAGTTCATTTGAAGGGTTGCAGACATCGTTGGAGCAGGTGCCAGGAACTGGAATGAAGCTGTCTTTTGTGTTTCAGGTTGTGTTTGTGGCGCTGAGCTGTTAATGTCGGATGTGCAAAGTTGTTTCTGTGGAAGCTTCGTCTTCACAACTGCTAGCTTTTACTGTATCTATTCAGGGAAAAAGCGATGTTTTCACTTAGTGGATGATTGTCTTTTCCACTAAGAGAAGTGCTCTACCTGCACACAACAGTTACAGTTTGGGTGAGCTCCCGTTTGGTCTCGTTTTGTTTGTTAATGCGCTTTATGAGTGACGGGAAATGGGCTTGTCAAGTCTTGCCTGGAGAAGGGAGATTCAAGTCTGCCTCAGGTCAC
Organism: Eurypyga helias; assembly: GCF_000690775.1. Lineage (NCBI taxonomy): Eukaryota > Metazoa > Chordata > Aves > Eurypygiformes > Eurypygidae > Eurypyga > Eurypyga helias. Next base: position 3,963 of record NW_010259126.1, read on the forward strand.
AGAGAACAGAATGCGGTGATCTTAACTCAGACTGAAATGGATCTTTTACCACTGTCTTGACATTGCTGTGGCTGCAAAGCTTCACTTAGAAAAGGTCCAGAAGCTGACCACAAGAGAAGAAATATTGTGGCATGAACAAATTTATGATGGCAGAACCTTTTCCAGTTCCTAGATTGTCACCCATTAGAATCTCTCTTTAATCAGTTCCAAGGTTCAATAGACTTCACGTTAATGTAATCTTAACCAGTTGTTTTAACTGGTAAGTGAAGTAAACCTTTACTGACAACAATCCCCTGCAAAGCAGGGCCCACAAGTGAAGTATAATTGTTCCTCTCTCCCTATCCGTTGAACTTCAGTGCACCTAATGAATCCCAGGCAAATCATCAGCAGGATTCTTAGTCTGTCAGCTAGCAAGGCTGCTGCCTTAAAAATGTGCCATCAGCTGTCTGTAATGACAGCCACGTCATTTTAAACTGAGATCCAAATTCAGTAATCGTATTTTAAGTCTGGATGCTCTGCTCTGATCAAGAGAACGTTGTGAATAGCTTCTATATCCTCTTTGCACCAACTGCTTTTGTCACTTGGTTGCCCTTCTTTCCTATTTGCTTTGTTCACTGCAATTAAACCAAAAGTGGTGTTTCTTCTATATGGTTGGTAGCACTAATCTTTCCATTGTTCCTTTCATTAGCAATAGCTTCTCCACAGTAAAGCTGCAGTGACCCATTCTTTCAGGCCTGGAACACCACAATGTGATTTGGAAGCAATTGCATTTCAATAGACTACAGGGACTCTTTGATCTAATTTTTTGGATGACCTAGAGTATTCAGTCATTCAGCTGTCTGTTATCTGCCATTGCCTGCAGAGGGGACTTTTGAGAGGGTCTGTATGGAGTGGTTTGTTGGGCAGGATGACCTTAACACTGGAAAGGAGCAAGAATTTGTTGCTTTGGTATAGCTCTATTAAGAGATGTGTATATCTTACTCACATTTTAATAGCTTAGTTGACAGTAAGGCCCTAGATTTTTATGCTGATTTGATGGTTTGAGGCCAAATGTTGCCATCAGTTAACACCATTTTCTTGATGTGTCAGAAGGCAGAACTGGATCTATGCTGAGTAACTACTCTGATACATCAAGATACTGTTTTAGGAGTAAAAGTTTACTATGAGTACTCTCTTGCCTTTTCATCACCAAAATGTTTAGGTGCTTTGATTTTCAACAAGAAACTTGCTTTTTTCTGCCCTTTTCTTGCTTTAGTCTTTACTTGGTGGAGCATCTGCTATGCAGCAAGAAAGCTGTTTGGGGTTTTTAGTTAAACATTTCTTGCATACAAGATAGTTTAGCTCTCCCTCAGTTTCACCATCAGGCACTGAGTAGCAGCATCATAGTTCCTTGGCGATAGGAGTGTGACAGGTTTATTAAATTCAGGCTCATGTTGTACATCACACAGGCGTGTTATCAGAATGCTCCAAAGACTGATGTACTTTGTACACCTTCAGGAAAATGTGTTCTGGTCTGTCTGTGGAGAATGGTACCTTTCCTCCAAAGTTGTTAAATTATCCAAAATTATCAAGTTGTGATAATTTTTCTATTTTTGTATATTTTTTTTAGTGCATTCTCACTCTTGGGGGTGAGTTTTTTAACTCTTACAACTTTGGGTCAGTGAGTTCATTTATGCTGGTAAATACAAAACTAGTTTCTCTCTTTGGCATCATGTGGCCCAAATATAAATTCATTCATGTGGCCCAAATATAAATTAATCCAAAATTTTCAACTGCTTTCTCTACTGACATTCATTATTACTTTTAATAAAACTCTTCTGTTACTCCAGTGTGCCTTCTCAGAGTTTGCTTCAATCCCTTGTGCCCTCCCAATTGATACAGCCAGGCCACTGGTTTGTCTTGCTGCTCTGTTTACGTTCTCCAGGTCAAGCTGGTTGTTATTCCCACATTCAGTGTTTTTCCAAACTCCTCATTGTTTTTCTTAGTATCATTATTTCTTAATACATTAGTAATAATACTTGCCTTTAGCTATGTAATTGGGAGGTAGACAATGCCAAACCCCCAGAATGCAGGCGTTTTAGTTTTTCTGAAGGAGATAGTGCTGGCCACTGATAGAATAAGAAACTGGGTTTAGGATTTACTCAGTGTGGCCTGTTCTGTATTGCTGTCTCTCACCCACCTGTTGTACTCTCCCATCTGCATTAGAACCAGGTATCTATTGTAGGGTCACCATCTCTAACTCCACTTTCGTGATGGCATTGTCTCAAAGCCTTACGACTCTCTTCCCACTGTGTGTAAACTGTGGGTTGTCTGTCTCTCCTTATATGCAGGTGTTTGTTTTAGGTCTCCTGCGTGCTGCTTGTGTGCGGGCTGTGTGTGCAGACTCTCCTGTATAAAGTGAGTTGTTTGCAGTCACACAGTAAATCAGGGCAGCGCACCAGGGAACCCCAGCACTGGCAGAGGCCAGTTCCCTTCTAGGGACGTTCTGAAAAGTAATTTATAGGAGCAGAAGCCATGTTGCCCTGGTGAACAAGAACTCTCCTACAGAGTCCAACACGTTTCCGTTGTAGTCCAATAGACCACATAGAAAACAGTGAAATAATGAATGAGTAGTTTATTATATAGCATTTGTGGGGTGTTGCTGCTGTTTGGTGGCAGAGTCAGACGAGGGTATCTGGCAAGTACACAACATGCACCCAGCGAAAGAAACGTGCGTACAACAGGGGATCTCTCCTGCCATCACACCGCAGAGGAGACGCGTGTGTGTTTTGGGTCAGAGAAAAGCAGTACGCTTCCATGGGGCAGTTCAGGTCCTTTAAGACTGTTTGATTTCTGTTCTGGCCAAATTCAGCCCTAAGCAAGGCCGGAGAGGCTGCACCTGCTTACACTCGAGGTAGATGTGGGTTGTTCTCTCCCTTTCATGCACCTCAGTTAGCAGAGCAGAGTCGGCGTCACGCACCAGCTAGTGCCCTCCTTTGTTTTTGGTAAGATGTGATTGAATCTCTCACTACAAGGGGCCTCTTTCTCTTGTCTCAAGTTCTGTTATGTTTGTTAGTGTCTAGTCAAGGGAAGAGAAAGAGGAGGGAAGGATGAATCATGTTACACTCCCTGAGCTGTCAGAGGAGTCTGCGACTGGAGAAAGGGTTAGATGTAGTGCTGAGAGATAAACAGGAGATGTACTAATTCAGTGGAGGCTGTATGTGCATGTCTGAGGGCAGGACTTTGCTCAAAGTATCAAAGAAGCCACAAAATTAAAGCTTAATGCAGTCTGGCCACCTAAGAGGCAGGCAGGCACGGCAACTCATGTACCCATTCTTTGTAGTCGTTTAATTGCACCCTGTATTAGCATTATTTAAGTTGATGCTAACAACGGCCTCTTATTCCTAGAGCTCAGACTTTAAGTCCAATTAAATATGTTGAGACAAATCCCAGGGTTCTTATGCCGGCAAGCTCCCATCAAAATCAGTGAGCCAAACGGCTGATAAAAGTACAAAATAATTGCTGTTTGCAAGGAGGTTTCTTTAGAAACCCACAGCTGTAAAAATAGGACAAAATTTGCCCCAGTGGGACGCTGAAGCGAAACTAAGTGCAGAACTGGTGATTTGACTCATTCTGAAACCGATTTTTAGTCCATCCTTAAGGCAATATACAAATCCTACATTTTCTGCCATTATAACTGTGCAACATGAACAGCACTTGGCACACGAGTGCTCTGACTTTCTTCATATTCACACACCATTCCATTTCCATCCTTTATAAAACATAAACTGTCATCATTTTGTCCACTCTTTGGATGGATATTCTGCCATTGTTCACTCCATAATGTGGTAGAGGTGAAAATAAGTAAAATCTTTACAGGAAAATGAGATGACAATGGGAAAAAGCCATATGCTTGAAGATATTTTAAATTATACTGGACAAATACAAGACACTGTTTATGGTCTCAGCACTTAATTGCCGATGGGAAAGGAATTGTGTGATTAGATTATTGATTGCCCTTCTCCATATCTGTCTGATAAGCTTTCTGTTTAACGCTGGCTTTAGCTCTGCAAGACAAAGGCAGTGTTATCCCAGGCACTTTGGCCCTGCTGATTCCTGATGGGTAAGAAATAGAATTAAAGAGGATTAATGATGGAAAAGTAATCTGCTGCTGTTGGACAGGAGAAGTAATAGAGGTTGCATTTCTTTCAGGTTTTGTATTAAAAAACCTGGATACCAGGAACATGTGTAGAGGAAATACAGTGTCACTGAGAGCACTTGGGCTCCATCAGCCGGAACACAGCAGGCTGTGGACGCAGAGCAGCTCGCAAGAGTGCCCACGAGAGCGGGTCCCCCCAGTTGCTCTTGCCTGTTCCATTATTGCTCAGCTGGCAGTAAGAGCACCAAAACTGTCTCTCCGTGTCAGAGCAAACGCCAGGCTGTTGTCAGCACCGCTACTTGCCCCCTTAAAACAGCTCCAGGATCGGGGGGCCATCCATCGTACCCAGATGCACCGTTCACCCTGGCCTGCCTTGTTAAGCAGCGGTCCCACTGTAGCTTCTAAAGGAATTAGCAGACTCTGTCTGTACTTGAGACATCTGCGTTTTTCTTGCTGTAGCAAAGTCTTTCCACAAAGCCTGGTTCCCACACTTTTCCCCAGTCCATTAGAGAGAAGCTTATAGTCAAATGCCTTCATAAGGGTCAGGAGAGGATGACCTGTCTGCACAGACTTGACCTCTTCATAACAGGATGTCTTTGATGTAAATGAGGGTTTTTATTTTAAGCGCCACTATTTTCATTTGGATCGTACCCTCTCTGCTGCCGCGACGCAGCATATTCACTTCTGTAGAGCTGCTGAACAGCTAAAACAGCGCTGTCGTTGGAGCCAGATTCTAATAACTGATGGCAGCTTTCAGTCACTAATAATTAACCTAAACAAAGTTTTATTTCTGTATTTTTTCCCCTTCTTCCTCCACTTCATAGTGTTTGAGGAAGATACCGGGTTTGCAGACCTGGAGTGTAAGGGCTTTTGTTTACCCAAAACACAATGACAGTCTGTGAACCTGCAGTCCAAGCCCAACTCAAGCAGCCCCCTCCTACAGCTCCGTACCCGACATGCAGCAGCAGAGTGGAAAGCACGGGAGTAGCTTTGTTGGGCCCTGGCCCTGCCACAGACTCCACTTAATTTGAGCAAACAGTGCTATCAAAACTGTTCTTAAACCTTTTTTCCCCCAAGCTTGCTCCCTCCTCAGCATCTCTGCAAAACCCGTGCTCTGATTGTCATGACAGCTGTGAGATCTGCGCCCTCCTGCTCACTTGGGAGCTTGACTTTGGTTCAGCGCGCTGCCCCGTTGTAGCCAGCCTGGATGGTCGCTGGGAGGTTGTTACCAGCTCCCCAAGTCCCTTGGCCGTTCTGGCACCTACAGTTTTGGCTTGCCACAGTTATGTTTAAGTCTACAAGGTATTTAAGGCAATGTTTTCTAATTTGCTACTTTTAAGGGAAGAGTGTTTCTGATGTGCAGCATGTGCCGTACCTTCCAAAGAGGTTTGGCTGCTGGGGCTGCTGACTAGTGTTGCCAGCAGGGAGAGAAGGACGGGGGTCTAGAGGCTGGTTGCAAGGTCTGTGGTTTGAAATCTGCAGTCTGTGGATGGGGGCAAGTTAAAAGCTGGGGCTGTGTTAGACAAAGGCATCTGGGGCTGTGAGGCCAATAATGTATCGGTCAGTTCCTTAAGACCATTCCAGAGCTCTTTGCATCTGATTTCATTCTCTCCTGAGCATGGGTCATGTCTTTGACTTGCACATTTCTAGCTCTCTAGGGATTTTCTAGAAACTACCCGCTCTTGCGTTCTGGAAGTTGCAGTGTCCAGTGATCACCTGACAGTATCCCACTAAAGCCAGCAGCCCTTTTAGTCATCAGAAACGTTCCCTCTGACCTGACACCTGACCACGTACAGAAGCTCCGTGCGCTTCGTTTTGGGGCGGTCTTCTCTCAGTGAGCTGGCAGGAGAGGGGTTAAACTTAGTCATCTCTGCAGTGGGAGCTAGCAGTGGACCTACAGAGAGTTGTATCAGCTGAAAGTCAGACTTTGGTATCTTTTTTTTTCCAAAACCCACTCATTTTCTGTTAGGACAGCTCTGACTAACCCTTAAATGGTATCAGAGTTGAACTGTAATGGGTAATTACATTACAAATAAGGTTTCCCTCTGTCTTTTTGATCATGTCACTGAGAGCAGAAATGTTGGTTCTTTCTTGCCTTTTCTTATCCCATTTTAATCCCAATTCTGTTGCTGCAGGTCTACCATAAATTACAGTATGCTAAAGGAATTTCCCATTGATTTGCTCTGACAGTGATGTGACCAGATATGTGAATAGCTGATGGAAGCAGAACTTATCTTTGGCTCAGACAGTAGAGCATTAACTAAAGCTTCGAGGTAAACATTTACACAAGAAACCTGCGATCATAATGCCTTGCAGCTCAGCACAGTTTACAAACATGTATTAATTAAGCTTTGCTGTGTGTTAGCTGAGAACAGCATCCTAGCTCATAATAGGTTGACATCAGTAACCTTTTATTGTTTAGCATGCTCGGAAGTCACTAAGAATGAGGGGGAAGAAATGTCACATAATCGGGTCAGATGCAAGCGAGTGAGGCTTGATGGTTGAAGCTCAGTACCGTGGGAACCGTCATTGTTGAGAGTGATTTCTGGAACACGCAAGTCTTTCTCTTTTACAGTGTTAGGTCATAAGCTAGGGGAGTCTCCAAAGGAGTTGTGCAGTCAGATGGAAGCCCTTTCCCTGAATCTCCTAAGTGGCTGCCCAGCTAGTTCCTGCCAAAAAAGAGTAGAAGAAGAAAGTTTGATGACAAAGATAAAAGGTCCTGAAGTTATTCTTAGGGGAGTAGGAAGGCCCAGCACACACCTGCTTACCCGACGAAGGAAGCTGAGGCAGCAACGTGGCGTTTGCTTGCAGCGACCACGGGGCGTTGCTTTCCGCTCTCTGGCACGGGCTGTGTACACAGCACTCGGAGCTGCGTTCTTGGAGAGCGGCGTTCTCGCTGCTCACAGTGGGATCGCTTCAGTGCTTGTGCCTGCCTGCCTAATCTATGTTAATTGAAGGACTTTTGTGTCTCAACACCTTTATTAATATTAATGGCATGAGATTTTTAATGGACCTATGCAAAATACGCTTGACCTAGCTTGAGCCCTCACTTTTGTTTTTATACTCTGTGGCACAGTGTGGCTTCCAACTAATTTCAGAACAGAATATTCTATTCTGTGGCAGAATACACAAACTAATGAAACACGGATTACTCTTCAGATCTGCACTTTCTTTGCCATGAGATATAAAATTTATGTAGCACCAGAATATAGTTAAGGGTTTTTTTTAATCATTAAATTAAAAACAGATTTGCTTTTTCTTCATGAAAGTTCTTGCACTTCAGTGAAGATTGAGCACTTTAAAAATAATTGTACCTTGAGCAGGCTTGTCTTGTGCCACACGGTCATTCTTTGTTTCAATGACTTCCTCCTAAAAGTCTTAAAATTAGGCTAGACAAAACCTCAGGGAATATTTCAGGTTAATGTTGTAACCAAAGTGTAAGCTGGTCGTGGTAAGGGGTGGGTGTAAATGCTGTGACACAGTGTCAGAGAAGAACGTTTGAACTTCTCTAAAAATGTGGCTACTCAGTTTCATTCCGTGTGAACACTTGGGAAAGTTACGCTGTTTGTTTTGGTAGGTGCAAGTATAAATCAAAGGTTAAAATACTGATCTTTCGCAGCCCACTATGGATGGTTACAGTATGGACAAGAAAAATCCTTCTGCCGCTTTTGCACTGTTTACTAGTGTTTCTGACGAAGGACCATTCCTTACAGCACGCTCTACGTCACATTGTTTGCAATCGATGTTTGTCAGATCACTGTAGAGACCAGCCTACCACCGCGGTATCCCCAGCCCCCTGTTTCTGTCTCTGTTGCCTTCTCTTCATGCAGAAGCCATGCTGAAGGCTGTGTGGATGGTTTTTGCACTCCCAACATCACGTACCGATGATAAGATTGTTATCCTGCCTCTAGGAGCAAAAGCTTGAGCAAAGGGATGGAAAAAGGACAGTTTCCAGGCTGACAAAAGTGAGCAGCTGATGTCTACTGACTGTGCTGCCACACAGCATCTTCCACTCTCATTGACAGGTCTTTGCTGGGTTTACCGCCTTCACCTAAAGCTTGTAGTCAGTAAAAAATTCATGCTGATGGCTTAGGATCAGAACCTGGCCTCAGGAGAGGTCTCTTTTTTTTTTTCCCTCCATACGTCATCTTGGCCCTTGAGTCGAGGCACACCATTTCTTTGGGGGACATCACTACAGTTACTCTTTGGTTTAGAAAGGCATTTTGCACATGGGAAGTACCACTGGCTCATCAGGAAAGCGAAGCATGTCCTTTTCTACTGGTAGACCCCAAAACACATCTTGCACATAATCCATGGTGATGCTGTACAATCAGATTTGACTGCATCAGAAGTGAGGTGGAGGAAAATCCCCTATTTGAAGGGCAGAGAAACCCACTGCAGACGTGACCCTGTGCTGTTCTCGTGGACCACTCGGACTAGGAGCAGCCAGGAGGGAAGTGAGGCAGGAGTTCAGGCAGTTTCCCAGAGAACCAGCTGCTGCTAGAAAGTGCACTGAAGTGTTTGGCCTCTGGTGCCTGCAGCTGCCAGATACGCTCCGGGGTACTAACGCCAAGTGTTCTTGTTCTGCTGCGCTGCCGGAGTCAAGTCTGGCATTGGGGGTAAAAGAGGGAAGTGCCTTTGAGGCTTGTTTCCCTTGTTAGGCAGGAGGTGGACTTCAGGGGTTTTGGTCTACAAAGATGTGCACGGGTATTACCATTGTCGTCCTGGGAACACCCGTTAGAGGCAAGACCTCGTTCATCTCCTGCTCTTGGTAACAGAGAATAATGGCAGAGGAGAACATGCCGTCTGTCACAGAAATAGTTAATTGATTCCTCTGCTGACCAGAGAGCCCTGGGTGGTTGTTCTAACTGCCCGAGGCTCAGTGCTGGGGGTCCCACTGGATGAGGACCATGTATGACCCCGGGGACAGGGTGGGTGCTGTGACAGAGCAGCATACGGCTGGTGCCGTGTGTCTGTGAGCATCACCGACGGTACGGTGACAAAGGCTTGCTTTCTCCCTCAGCCTGCCTGACAGGAGGTACCAACAGAAGGACAATTTGATCTTGAATCAAGAGGGGCTGGTAGATTTCCGTAGACAGTGGAAGCTGGGAACAAAAATGTGTCAGACCTTGGACTTGGCCTGTGAATATGGCAGCGCTTCTATTTTCAGGTTCTCAGCTTTTGGGCGCTAGTGCCATGAGGAGCTTATTTTTGTTGTAATTTTCCAAGTATTTCTTGAAAACCAGCTTTCTGGTGTGTAGACTAGCACCACAGGACTGAGTTACTTGGGAATAGCTTGAGGGCTGAGGAACAGTGTATTTTTTGTTGTTGTGGCTGTTCACATGATTAAATAAATCTTTTTAAAGATTAGAGTCTGGGAAAGTTGGGAACACATTCAAATGTGAGAAACAAACCAGAAGGAAATGTTTTTCACCCAGAATGAAGGTCTTTCTTCAGCAAGCTGACGCTGGGCTCCTCCACAGCCCTACTCCTGTATTAGGTTTAAGAGAAGATGTGGAGCATCTCCCATGGGGCTGTTTCCCGCTCACTGTCCACCTGCTCTGAACGGTGCCCATGTGCTCCAGAATACCCCCTTGGATATGCCACATGCTCTGAGTGACAGCTTAGCCTCTGGACCTGACTTTTTGCATTTTACTTGCCAGTAAGAAGGAAGAGACATGTACCTACCCATGCACACTACAGCAGTGCACTGATGTGATGCCAGTCCTTTGATTTGGGAAGAACAGTGCAATCCAGTGTCCGTTGTCTGTGAAGTATTAGTATGTTTGTATGTCCATAAGGTCGCACAAGGCAGTGCTCTTTACTGCTGTTGTCTCTCCTCCCGTGCAATAACTGTCTTATGTGCTAGCAACATAACAGTTATCATTTAAATCAACACCTTTGTGTCCCACCCAAGAAGGGACTTAAATTATAAAGAGAAGCTTGATGTGATTTCTGGCTGATTTCTGTAGTAAGTGGATGGATGGATGTAGGGTTATTGCAAAAAGTAATAATGTAGAGGATATATATCTGTCTTGCATGATTTCTACCATTATATATTAGTATACGTTAAAGGAATAAGTCACTTTAAGTCCATAAATTATCTTATAAGTTATATTTACGCTTGAAAGAATCAAATTTATTTTGGATTGGTGAACTCTGTGATAATTGGTATTAGTATAATTAATTTGAAAGCACAGGAAATTTCAGTGTCCTATTCCAGCCCTTGGGAGGAGTGCAGTGGAGGTTTGTAAAGAGAAGCCCTGGACAGGGTGACTAAATGTGGCTGAAGCTATTCCAGCAGGATGGGGGCGCAGCGTAAACCCCCTCTTACCTTACCGGCGTCCCTGCGCATGCCGGCGCTCCGCAGCAAGACGTTGGGTTGATTCATAGCAGCTGATGAGCAGTTTGAAATGACAGAGTTTTCAATTTCCTTGTTCCTGACAGATAAAGAGGGTGGGCATTTCCTGATTGTATGGTATACATTCCGAATGTTTCAGTCCCCCGTGGTGCTGTTTGTGACTAATTCACTCCCATGGCACATTAGCACTGCTGGGTTTGTGCTGTGGGAGGAGCGGTGGTGCTACGTGCTGTGAAGGGAGGAAATGTTTCACAACAAGAGGTCCTCCTGGCTTTTCCTCTGTTTACCTTACCACCTGGAAAGAAGAAAAGGTGGAGTGAATGACTGATGGTCCAGATGGATTCCATGAGCAGTCACATCTTTAGTCATGGCACGTTAAGCTGGGCAAATTCATGCTGGGATGTGGCAGGATTGCGCTTTGACCCCTGGAAGCACATAGAATCTTCTGTAGGAAAATGAGTAGGCACGCCTAGGGCTGGTCTGCCTTCGTGCCAGCAGCCTTTGGGCGGGCAGTGCCCCTTCAGATGCCACTGAGCAGCCAGATCAGTCTGGGGAACAGTCAGGGGTGTGAGGGACAGGGCTTGAGGACAGGCTGTAGCAGAGAAGCTAGAATCTGAGGGTGATACATCAGTGGCTGTGCGAGTGGCGTGGAGCTTCGCACAGACTCGGGGTGGGAGGACTGTGGTTTTCACTTTTCACACTCACTTTTAATTCTTGCCTATAAAGCAGACAAACAGTCTCTTGTTTATGGGAGTTGGTGTGCCTTGGAGCACTACTTATTTGACTCAGGCAGCACACTAAGTGTATCCTGATTTCTAAGTAAGGGCCCAAGATACAACAGCTGCCAAGCTGTGCAGCAGCGCTCTCGAGATGCCTGAGGTCCGCGAGAGCAGCCGACGGCTGCGATGCAGCATGGTGCGACCTCGGGTCATGTTCATGGTGTCAGGACGGAGCAGAGAGCACACGTGGGCCCTGGGACTGGGAACTATGTATGTGATTGAAGTGTCTGTAACACACTTCCCTGATGTCTCAGAGCCGCTGTGGACAGAGCCTCTGACAGCACATCCCTCCTCTTGGAGCTTTTCTCTTAACCTATGCTTAACCTAACCTTTGCTTAACCTACTGTTCAGTAGATTCATTGCAGAAAGAAGGTCAGGCTGCTTAGGAAATTTTGGCTCCTAAATCTTCTGTTGATTTTTTTTTTTTTACCATCCTTTTATAACTTTGCAGCATGCTGAGCTGTCAACAAATTCCGCATAATTGTATCTCCCTTGACTTTACTGCTTTGCTATTTCAATAAGAAGGCCTGTAGTGTTTAACACAGTGGCAACATCTGTGGCAATAGATTTCTAGATTTCTTGGACCAATTTAATATAAAGAATACTTCATAGAAGAAAAAGCTGCTTTCAGGCACAACCGTCCCTTTGTCACTTTCCCATTTCCTGAGATCATCACAGGGTTACATACATCTTTTGTTCTACATAGACTTTATTTTGAGAGTCTAATATGTGAGGTAGTGCACTCAAAACACTACAAATGCTTTAATGAAGTCGTAGCAAATGGGGCTTGCTGACAGAGGAACCAAGGGCTTCCTCCCTTCTTGGACCAGTTTCTGTCAGACTCTGTAGAAATGGGAGCCTTTTTGTCCTCCGTCCTTACTTCTGATTCTCAGAGGTGCATAACAGCACCCAGACACCAGCCTGATATTCTCACTCTTGGGCCATCTTTGCTTCTTGTTTTCCATTCCCTTAATGGCCTAAACTCTTTTGTTCCCCTCCCTTTCTCCTCCCCACATAGATATTTCAACATATGTATATGTGGAATATCAGCAAAGCTGATACTTTGCTCCCTACAGAGTTCTTTGCGACCACTCTCTCATGTAACTAATCCACAGCAATGTATACTCCAACAAGGAAAATTAAAAGGTTGGGAACCACTGACCTAACTTCTTAGTAAGCAGTACAGCTGGCAATCAGATGTAACCCGAGCGCCTCGGTATTGGAGCTGCCCGAGCTATTCATAGCAAAGTAAAATTGCTATGGGAATTGAGCTGGATTTAGTTTGTTTGAATGCAAATTATCCCAGGTCAGACAGGCTCAGATCTTCTGCCCCCTCAAATTCATTTGCATCAGCTCTGCCAGGCTGAGGCTTTTAGCTGGAGGATCTTTGCCGGGGAAAAGTGGGTGTAGGTAGTGAAGCGCCAGTGTCTGGAGCATTCGCTGTAGGGCTGTGATGCAGCCAGGACCTCTGGAGAGTGAGGGGTGGGCTGTCAGCTAGCCCGGCGTGGTGTCCGAGCGTGTTGGGTTGGTGTCTCTCTGTTGGCTGGTATCTTGTCAGGGAGAAGGGGGTCTTTCAGGCTTGTCAGCCACTCTCGCTCATGATAGGAAATGTTATTCTGAAAGGTCCAGCTGCCAACATCCCGTCATCACAGGAAAATATGCTTTTTCACTAAAACCCCCAAAGTTTGATTCTAGTACACATGATCATAAAGGGTAAAAAACCCTCTGAAAAACTCAGCTGAAAATGGTTCAAGAAATCAGAAAGAAAATAAAACACCAAAGCCCTTCGGCATTATTTTAAAAACGTCTCATAATTTATAGTGTTGTTTCCTGCAAGGTCTGATTCATGACTTTTAATGTTTGGAGTTGCATGTCTGATAGGGAGGAATGTTCCTGATCAGAAACACTCAAGCAAGCATCTGTTAATGCTAAGTACCTATGGAAAAGAATTTCCAAGTACTGATTTTAGTTATCTATCATCAGGTCTTTGTTTTTTTTAAACTGTTCATTTTCTGTGTCACTATGCCCTAATCTTACTGGGTTTGCCTTTATCACAACTACAGGAGCAGAAGATTTGTTAAGAAGGCATGAAGTTTCCCTAGAATATTAGTCGGTCTGAATTCCGTCCACATAAAATCGATTAGCTGTACACAAAGGAGGAGGGGAATCTTGCCAGAACGTTTTCATTGCACCTAATCCTTCCAGCAGCATGAATAATTCACAGCAAACCATCCTTAGGGTGAAATTCTGCCCGGTGCAAAGGCCTGTTATGGATCTGGGCATCTTGAAGTCACATTTCAGAGATTTAAGAGGAACAGGAATGCTGCTCTTATTTTGTGCCGTTACACAGAATGGGAGGACAGGGAGGGCTGCGTTTTCTATGCTTCAAAGTTTCCAAAAGGTAGAGCTCCTATCACCCTTCAAGGGTTCTCTTAGACTGGGCGCTCGGGTACCAGGGATGCTTGAATAGGGGACCCAGCCAGCTCCTTCTGGAGTCAGTTCTCTGCTGCTGTCGATGTACCGTAGTGACTGATCGATGGTGAGACAGCACATGACAAATCGTGGGCTCTTTTTAGGAAAAGTGAAGCAGAAATGCATTCATAAAACAATCCTGCTGTTTTCTGTTTGCTGTGTGATGGATTTCAGAACTGCCAGAAGTAATAAAATACCTAGATTTTATCTGACAGTTGCGGGGATTTGCTTAAACAGGCCGTGCCCGAGTGCTTGTTCAGCTACCAGCCTAAATTCGCCCTGTTGCTGTTAGCTAATTGCTTTCCGGAACCACCGTAGCAAGCCAGCCTGACGGGATTGTTAATGAAGTGATCCTCAGCGCAGCTTGGTAAACCTTTGGCACTTCACTTCCATGTTATTAGTGTACGGTTAGTGTCAGAATGCTGTAGTTTACATCAGTATTTTCCTTCTGTTCATTTATCATGCCTACTTCTGTTTTTTAAAAAACCCAAAACATGAGAAATGAGGGAGTTCACGTACTGACAAGCAAGTATGTAATCTGTGGCAAAGCAATCAAATCTGTGTTAGTTCTAGAATATCTCATTACCCTGCAATAAATACCAATTTAATACATTTACATACCAACGTGACTGGTTCAATTACCTTAAGTGGAGGAACAAATAAGAATATTTCCTTATTTGCCATATGCTGACAGAGGGTTGCATAAAGATGTCTTAAACAAGTTCAGTCAGCTGCAGAAATACAAAGGCAGTATTCAGAGATAACGCTGTCTTTGTTCATATAGGAATAATTAAAGACATGCAATTTTGTTACCTTGTTTTAATAATTGCTGAATGTTCTGCATAGCACTTCTTTTGAGCAACCAAACAGAGCAGTCTTTCATGACTAGCTCACACTGGCAATTTAAACACCGTGCCCTCCTTCTGTCAGATCTTCAGATAATAAAATGCTATATTGTTAAGAACTCTTTACATTTTACATTTGTGAGAAATCTATGTTATGTTAGAAAACAGAATAAATTGAGTTATTCTTGTGAGTCACGTGGAATTTACAGGGAAATGTGATCTGCCATACAATTCTCAAGTCAGAATAGGCAACCAGTGATACTAATGCTTCTTTCACGATAAAAATATTTTAGTGTGTGTAAAGGCCATTAACTTAACCTAAACATTTGCTGTGGTACAGAGCCAGATCGTCCGATCTGGTGAAAGTCAGTAAAGGGCTGCTGAGGTTCTTCTCATCAGCCGAGGACCCAGTCCAATAAACCAGCACATTTGTACTTCCCTGACTCCGGGGTAGCCGTCAGTAACTGCGCCCGTACGGTCTCGATCCTTTTCTGAAGGATGGGTGAATTTGGTTGGCAAACATAAAAGCTAGGGAAAAGTGCCTGGTTTGGGAGAGGATCAAAAATGAACATACTCTGAGCTTTACTCGTGGGATTTCTGACTTCAGTAATACATGTGTATTATTGGAAACCTCATGAGAGTCCATTCTCACTAGTTTCCCAGAACATTTTATTTCCCAGCCTGGTATAAACAAGCTCTGGAAGTGCTTGCAGAGACAATGCTCAGCTCAGTGGGAGCTCCTGGGTGCTTAACACTTTAAAAGTCGGTCATCTATTTAACAACCTGTGTGTGGATTTATGGTCGAGAGGCTTCACTTTTTGTTGGAGATGGTGGATCCTGTCACCGTGCGGCAGCAGCTTAATGCACGCAGAGCTGCGCTAACACGGGCGCACCACGGCAAACCACGCCTCAGCGGGGGCAGCTGCCGTCCCCTTTGCGGTTACCCAGAGGGGCTGTAGGTCACAGCAGAGAGGGAGTGAACTTCTTGAATTACCATGATTTACTGCTATCGGTTTGGCTGTTTGCTCATGATGCTTCCCGAGAGGAAAGGTGTCTTTCCCCTCAGCAACACTTTCTGCAGTTCAGGTCCTTCTTGCTGCTTTGCCAGATATGCTGCTTGTTGGTTTTTTCTGCCTAATTTCACATCTTAATTTGCTCATTTTGATTATATTTTCCAGAGCATTGACATTCTGACCCTAACCTGAGAGGTGCTCAATAACCCGTCTCTCCAAGTCAGTTAGCGATAGCGGGTATCTGCGATTCCAGGTCAGGCTGTACTACTCTGCTGGCTGTAACTCTTGGAAGTAGTTTTGCTTATGACTTGCAGTGAGGTTAGAGTCCCATGTATTTTTTAGACTACCAACTTAACCCATCCCAAGGGGTGAGTGTACTTCGTTACACGTTCTCTATGAAGCTGTAATTTATTTTGACTGCTTCCATGATGCAGGGGTGCTTTCTCCAGCCTTGTACTAGTGTTGGTTGCTTCGGAGGAAAGAGGAATCTGTAAGATGAATGTTGGCAAACTTAACAGGGCTTTATTCTTCCTGGGAATCCTTCGCATGTGTGAGAAAACAATGTTTCCCCCTTTTCAACGCTTGACCCAAACCCCATTCTAAAGGGCTGGCACTCTTCCTGCTGTCTCGACGGGTCGTTGTGTCGGGCCGGGATACGCACAGGGCAGTGCCATCTCCACACGCTTTCTCCAGAGTCACTGTCGCTGTCCTCCGAGCTGCTGGCCGCGAGTGGGGTGTTACAAAATACCCCATAGACGCATAAATGCTACGCTGTGCTCGAGCTAATGACCCGGTCTCTTAGCAGCTACACTGCTTCTGGTGGGAGCTGGCCTGGCACCAGCCGCCGTGGGGCGGGTGCGGAAGGAACGGGGGACTGATCGTGGGTGGGAAGATAATTTCTGTGCTTCGTGAAGGCATTGCCATTACCTGCTTACGAAACCTGAGGGAAGGGTCTCATTGCTCTGTCAGCCTGTGGTGGAATCTCCACAGGGGTACAGGACTTCTGGGGAGACCTCTCCCTTCCAGCACATGCTGCAGCGGGTTGGTATTTGAAAACTGACATGTGGCCAATTCTGGAGGCCACTCTGGGCCCAGAGGCAACTTCTGGCTGTTGTCAGGTAGCTCCACATTGTGGGAATAGCTTCCTTTCCTCTGGATCTCTGTTACACTCTCTCTGCTTCTGGGATGCTCGTTCCAGCACGGGGAGCGCTCTGGCAGACAAAGCCCACAGGTGGGGCATCTGGGCGAGGGGACTCTCCTCCAGCCTGGGAATTCTTCGGTGGCAGAGGGAGGGCTTTTGTGTTTCCCCAGTGGTACCAGAGTGTTTGGGGCATAGCAGAGCATCAGGGCAGAAACCAAGAATTTGACTTTGATTAAAATGAACTGTATCTAAGATCATTTCATGACTTTTCAGTGCAAAGTGAATAGGAAAAGGCACCGATGTAGTGTGACGTGACAGTGCTGTGATGTGAATACTAGATGTACAGCATCTTTGGCCTCAGATCCTTTTAAAGAACCAACAACCATAGCTCTTAGGTCATCTGTTCTTATTCTTTATATTTCAAGAAAGTTCTTAATTTACATCTTCATTTGTTTTAGGAAGAACTAAAAGCTCTACTTTATGTCTCTGTACTCTACGTGCCGTAACTCTTGTTAAGATATGTTTGAATCAATGATTTGCGCTTTTTAGGAGCTGAACAGTTGGGAAATAACACAGTAGAAGTCTTGGATCAATGTCCACTGAAGTCTGTGGAGATCTTTGTGCCAGTTTCAGTTGGCCTTTTGTCAAGTCTTTTAAAACTTTGCATGAATATTTGGAAATATTTTAATGGGTGTGAAACTGCATTTAACTCTGCCTTTTGAGAGACTTTAACTTGAGTGCGTGCACACCCATCTAATGGTGGAGACTTCAGTGATTTCTCTGGCTGCTGTTTTAGCTGCTCTCAGTTTGACATGGCAAACTATTAAGCCCTTTTTTAGCTGAGATACTCCTGTCTTCGTACAATCTAATTTAACTCTGCGTCAGTCAGTATTAAGGAGTTATGTTTAGCAGAGACATCACAGTTCATTTATTCATCTGTTTTAATTCTCAGTTTCACTTCATTGTGATTCTTACCTCATTATTTGCATCTGTTTTAGGAAATGCCTGTATCTTTAATGTGCATAAGGCTAAGCTGTTGCCTTTAATTTAATTAGGATGTAATGAAAATGCCTTGTATGCAAATAGAGAACCCAGAGACATGCGGCTCTTCTGGTTTAGAGCAAGGGTTCGTCTGCTGACTCTGAACTCACCTTTGTTAAAGGATGGGGAAGAAATAGAAGTTCTGAGAATCCTTCACTCACTGTCACCGCTGGGATTTTTGTGGAGGATTGGTTTTCTGGAGATGCTGAAACGTCAAAATGCGTTAGGTGTACAGGCTGGTAAATGGCCAAAGGCTTCGCTTGGGGCCCAGAACACGGGGAGACAAATGGGAGCAGCCTTTGTGCTGTTCCAGTAAGAGGCCAATGAGACCTGGTAGAAACAGGTATGTTAGTGTGTGACTCTCAAAACCATTCCATGGGGGTCTAAAATCAGTGGGAAGATTTACTGGTTTTGTATAGCTAAGTTGAACGTTCAGTGGTTAAAAAAATTCTCCTTAATTTGCAGTTTATAATCTCACTTCAATTACAAAAAATCTTGAAACAGATATTTTAGCATCATTTCCCTTTCCAATTTTATTTTGAGATTCTTCCACTTGAAACACACTAGGAAAACAGAACAGGTGCCTTACCTTGGTGATAACACCCTGCTACTGAAGAATTCACAAAGACAGATTGGATCTTTAGCCGAGAGCTTAGCAAACATTTCATAACAAGCAGCACGCAGGAGGAATGTTGCCTTCTCATCTCTTCTCAACTTCCCTGCAAACAAACTGCGAGTTTCTCCAATTTATTGGTGCAGAATTATCTGCTAACCACACAGATCAACATATGTCTTTCCATTTACGTTCCAATGGCATGAACATCCCTTACAGAAGGATAGCAAGTATGTGTTGTGAGGGAACAACGAGAGAACAGCAAATTCCAACTGAGCAATCTCTTGGGTTTTCCTTCCCACCATATTCTCACAATTACTGCTATTATTAGTGATAGCCACAGTGGGAGAGAGAGGGAGTAGACAGGAGCCCCTGGTCTTTTTCATGCTGTGTTGTCTAGACTTGGTAAGAATGTTAGATTTTGTCTTCATGCTTCCTCTCATGGTGTTATAATTGCAGAGAATCTGAAAAAAAAGTGGAGTTTTGACCTATCTGACCCTCTCCTTGTTGGGTCCCAAACCCATGGAAGTTAGTGGAAAGATGTGACCAAGTTCTGATTCAAGGAAAATCATATGTATAATACTTAAAGTTACGCTGGCAGTGGGAAGCCTAATGCATAAATTTCCATGACAGTTTTGACAGTATTTGTTCATCTACTGAGGTATTTGAGCTGGATAAACATACTGTGTCTAAGTCACAATTAGAGAGATGCTTCCTGTATTTGTAGAAGAAATTCCCAGAAAAAAAAATTAACGCTTACGGTGCCCAGGAGTTCAGGCTAGCCCAAATCTGGAATTTCTTGGCAGCATAAAGTTAGAAAAGATGATCCTGCGCTTCGTCCTGCCTCTGTGCTCTGGCATTTCTCGGCTGGCATTGTTCCCAGCCAACATGCCCATAGCCATAGGCCACTCTGCTTTACCTAAGGTGAAAATTCAAACACCTACAAGAGAAGTGTCTGGCAGTTACTGCCCAGCTGCCCCCGTGCAGCGACCCACAGGACTGCATCTCTGTCAGAAGCCGGGTCAGCATTCTCAGCCTTACACTGGGGTTACCGAAGAGATTTCTTTAATACGAGTCCTTAAAACCATCCCACCCCTGGATTCAGCAGTCTGGTTGAATGAGTGTGCAGACCACTTTCTTCCTGACAACTTCATAGAACTAGATGTTATCAAGGAAGAAGGTACCTTTCATTCACACAACGTTTTTCAGTTTGTCTGATGTAAAACCCGAAGGAGAGAAATCATACTGGAGATTTAGGGTCATTTCTGCTGGGAAAAAGGGAACATGTGTGTAAGGCACTCAGTCAGCTACAGCCTGTGTAAAGGTGTAGCAATGCAGGGCCCAGAATCCAGTTCGCCTTCCTCCCTCCCCCGCCCCAAATTCTCAATCCACCATTATGTTAAATATAGAAATTACGTTTGGGGCTGAAACTTGGTGTGCATCAGGGGCAGTTTCTTACAGAAAGATGTAGAAACCCCTTTGTTCCATATGGTTTGAATCATTAACAAAATGGATCCTACAGGAATAATTTCAGATGTGGAAACCTTTAAAACAGGGAAATAAAAACCAGATTCACTACATTTCTGTTTTCCAGCTGAAAAAAAAATAGTTTAGCAGTGCCGAGTTATCAATGCACTCCAGTAGATGAAGATTGCCTCTCAAACCACTTCTAAATTGTGTGATGACACACATCATAAGGATTAAAATATTAGTCTTCTTCCCTACGGGAAAGTAGTTTGTCATGACCAAATGTGATCTGACATCTGAGATTTGCCATCTTACTGCAGTGAGCAGGCAAGTGACATTCTTGTCCATTATTTAAAGCCTGCCTGTTACTGACAGAGGCAATTTTAACCTTCATTTACAATGTTGAGTAGATATAGACTGAGGTACGTGATTATGAATTCACGTTAAAGAAAGGAGCAGGGGGAAATTGGTAATCCTAATATCTTCTATGTTGTTTTCATGTAAAGCTGTGAAGATTTCCTATGTAACTTCCTATTTTCTCTTGCTTTTCATTTTCTGTTGTGTTTTCCTCATGGGAAACAGTTTGAAAGTACAGAAAATTCCACAAATCCTTAGGAAATACAATGCTTACGTTAGGCATTCAGACTGCTCTCCTTCTGATACCCTTGGTATTCTGGTCCTAGGAGGGTAGGCTAAAGAAAAGCATCCATTTCAGAGGGGAATAGGTGATCCATGTCTAATATGTGCATTTCCAAAGAATACTTTTTGAGGAAGGAGGGGGGATCATGATCTGGGAGGACTTAGGATGTTGGGCAGGATGGTTTGCAATTGACATTTGTTTGTCTGCACATATTTTCCTGAAGCATGAGATATGTAGTCCTCGTGGGATGTCAATTTTGGCAGGAGGTTGTTGGCACATGGTAGAGCCTCACTGATCCGAAACAAAAATCTGTATCTAGTGTTACGTATATAATGTAATAGAATTACCTGATGAAACAACTTCTTGGGGTTTGACTTGGTAAAAGGGAGTGTTTATTACAACATGTTTTACAAACCCAAGGAACGAAATAAAATCATAACTGATTAATGAGCTGCATGGAAATACTTCCTCAGTGCCACCCACACTTCCCTGGCCCTGTTCCTGGAAACACTTCATTACATGTGCAGTTTTATGCACAGATACTATGTGAAAAATACAGTGTAGTTTTCCCATACTTAGGTCTGTCTTTCAGGGATCCAAGAAGGGAAACAATCAGATGCTTGCTTTCACTGATCAGTTTTCCCTGTAGGAGGGCATATGTTTCAAACTGCCTTAACGATGGTTAATTGCAGGGAGTCGATTACTGAATGATAGTACTAAAATGTTCAGATGCTCCAACCTTGTACCATAAGTGATTATGTTTCTACCTAGAGCAACCTTAAGTCTGGGATTCCTGTCTGCTAATACTTTGGTCTGAAAAACCCCTGAATCTGAATTCAAATATTTTGTTTTACTAACGTATACATTTATTAGAAGTTGCATTTATCAAGACCAATTAATTTTTATGTGAGACTGAGTATCCTGCACGCAAGCACATGCAGACCAATCTGCACTGTGAAGAGTGGGTGGCTGTTGCATATGACATTATTCACGGTACTGTGTGAAGGTGCTATGCTGCCAGTCCCACAGCATTCTTGTTTTGTGTGTTACCAGATGTGAAACCTGGTCATCTCCAAAGGGAAACAATGCCTGCTTTAGCTGGGAAAACTATCCAGGTTTTTCCTGAGTGAATCTAATTTAGAGGAGCACGGTTCGTTCTGGGCTCTGAAGGGAGATCACTGAAGGAGCTGCATGTTCTGACTGTGAACCTTGACAGTCCTTTCTCTCATCTGTGGCCGTGTTTCTTTTTCAGTCAGGTTTGATAAGGACACGGAAGATGGAGTTCCTCATATCTCCATTACCTCAGCAGCTAGCGCAGGAGCACAACTACACGTCACCTGCTGGGCACCATCCTCATGTCCTGTATAAGCGAACTGCTGAAGAGAAGGTGCACCGGTACACAGTAGAGTCCAACCCCAAATCCTTTTCTTTCGGTCATCACAGGATTCACACTTCCCACAAGGATCATGCTCCAGCGAATGGTTACCACCACGGAAGGTTTCAAAAGCAACATTTTTGTGGACAGCGCAAGAAATGTATGTAAGGAAACTTCCTCTCCTTGTTTGAGGTAGTGGCTCTTAGAGACTGTGGGGCGTAGTCACCTCTGTGATGGGGACAGGGTGTTTTTAAATGATACATTTATAACGTGGAATAGATATGAGAAACTGGATTATTTCTTCAAATTGGTGTCATCATCTGTTTTATTATGCCATCAGAATCACTGCTTAGTTCTCTTATTCTCTTCCTAGATTAAAAGGTAGAGAATTTGCCTGATTTTTTTGACCTTGTTTTCGGTAAGCAGTTCTGGTTTAGATCTCTGCCTTTGCTCAGTGACAGATGCCAAGTCCCTGAACTGCTCTTCCTTAGTTTGGGGATAGATAACTAATTAGGCTTGAAGATGGAGAAAGTGTCTTCCAAATCACTGATTTCTGAGTGGACAGAGAATAAGTCTTTCAGAACTCACCATCTGATAGTGAATTTTTCAGCAACTGAGATCTTCAAAAAGAGCCTCCCATGTAAATTGTTTAAACAAGGTTTTGGAGCCACTTCTTAAAAAGCAATTTTGGAATACACTATCCTGCCAAGGTCTATTCTGAGTCCTTCATTAGGCCCTCAAATTGCAGAACATTTTAGAGCCCCCTTGGACCCTATATCTGTGCTTACAGCATGCAGTTGATTCTTTTTGAAAACTGAGCTGCTTCTGAGCTGAGTTTCTTAATGAGGGTCTCCAGGATTCACACAGTATTGAAATCACTGTCTCAGTCCAGTTATATTCCTCCAACTTCCTACTAGACTTCTGAGAAAATGAGCAGGTTCCTTTTCCAAAAGGATTTAAGGAAGAAAGAGAAAAACAAACTGAAGGGAAGGAATGGGAAAGGAGGTAGTGGAAAAGGTGGCTGGCTGAGGCCGAGGCCTGTTTGAGGCCTGAAAACTGCTTATTAAAAGTTGACTGCTTCTTCAAAAATCCCTCTCCCTAGATTTGAAAGCTAGACCTCAAATGCCAGGTGCGCAAGCCTACGATTCAACCTGTAATCATTTGCATCGCAATGTAGTTCGAAACTCCCGCAGTACATATTCCCTTTCCCTCCTGTCTGGTTTTCCTGCTGCCTGCTCCAGCGCAGAGGGCCGGGGGGCTACGTTAGCTCATCTGCTCTTCGGTGTCTGCTGTGTACCCCCTGTGACTGCCTCTGTGAGTGCAGAATTGCTCACGTCCCCGTGAGCACTTACACCGTGCTTATCCCTGGAATAAGTGCGTCTGTTTTGGGCAGTGTATTTCGTAACCACCTGTGGGAAGATGTTATCGTTATTCCTGTCTTACAGATGGGACTCACAGACACAAGGGAGGTCGAAAATAACCATTGCTTTTGGATATCGAATCAATTTTCTTTATAAGACTTATCAAAATATACACTCCGGTAATTGTCTCGGTGTATCTCTGTATTCAGTAGTTTCAGTTACAACTACAAGTTCTTATCTGCATGCTCAAGCTGGGTTTATGTGATGTGAAGAACATGCAATTAGCATCCAACTGTGACGAGTTTAGTACAAGTGATCATTGCAAAGGAACTCAGTGTCAGACACACTGTTAGAATACGATTAAGCAAGATTGCATTTAATTACCTTAACCATGCAACTCTTTCTTTTCACATCTTTCAGTCTTCCACTTCCCGCAGCACATACCTGTAGCTTTGGGAGAAAGAAAGGAGTTGTTCTAGAAAATAACAGCCTATTTCCATACCCAGCTTTGGTTAATCTATAGAACAACCCAACTTCATGTTCACTGCCTGAATGCAGTCCTACAGATAAAATCGTGTGCGATCCTTTAATTGGGGCAAATACAGGACGTAGAAGACAAACATACCACTCCAGTAAAGACAACACCCCTTTTATGAGTAAAATCCAGCCTGGTCACCTGGCACAGAAAATTTCAGCTTGACTGAACAGAGGCATTGGGAAGGCAATCCTCTGCTGTCAATGCTGCCTACGCAGGGTTAATTTACCCCAGCCTCAGAGTGACTCCAAGCTTGCTCAACAGTAGGAGGGAAGAGCACTCTGCCCCTTTCACTGTCGTAAAAGTAGCTTGTCCCACTCACCATCTTTCAAAATGACGTATGCTGGCAATTTGTAAGCACTAGAGAAGCCAGTTAATCATCTTTCAAACTCTTCTTTACAATCTTTTAGATCGTGGGAATTGACTGGACAGTGGTCCATAAGTCATGCTTGAAACTTTGCTGCTGCTTAGGCTGTATTAGCAGCGGTGAAGTTGCCTCGGGATAGAACTCCTCTGCTCGTGGATTTATGACCTGGAGTTGTATTGCCTTCACAGTGAGACATGAGAACTCATGTGCCTTGAACTGCACACTCCTGGTGAGGCGTGTCTTGGTGTTTTGGTTGCAGAAGAGACAAGTTCTTTGAGCTGGTGAAGAACAGCCCCTTGTAAGGAGCAATACATTTTAAGATGTTAGCAGCGCAGTCCCTTGCAGTGTGAAAGGTCGTTAGAGTGAGTGAGCTCTTGAAAGCAGACCACTGTTGTGCAACCTGTGGTAAGCTTGATTCCCCAGTTTGGCATGGAAGGAAGTAGCGTCTGGTTTAGCTCTGTCATTGGAATAACTTTCTGATGAGGCACAGGCAGGATTTTTATAATCACCTGAGGCTCCCTCACTTGTGTCATGTTACATCCTGTGTCCAAAAAAATCCTATTGTTACCCAGAGGGTATGCTAAAGTGGCCTGCGAGCTAACTCTTGATGCAGAGGCAGTGTGGGTTTAGGCGAGAGCGGCTATGAGAGAGGAGCGTTCTAGGATGTAGGGTATCGATGTCTATAGGAGTGGGGACTGTTCCCTAAGCGTACCCGCGCGGGCAGAGAGGGACAGAGTGCACCCTGGCACTGGGGGGTGCGGGCTGGATGTGCACATCCTGCTGTCAAGCCCTCCTTGCCTGACATTTCCCTACACTCAACAAATGTGTTCCCAGTAGGAACAGCCTCAGTGGCACATGTGCATGGCAGGCATGTGTCTGCTGTCTGTACTGACGGTGGACATCTGTTGTGGAGGGGAGATTTTTACCAACTGCTGTGTAAGTAGCACATGCCAAACATCTCAGGAAGTTATCAAAAGGCAGAGAAATGTAGATATTTTGTTAAAAATGCTGTGTGTGTTTTTTGCCACAGATGCTCCCATTTTACTAGATTAATTCCTTATTTTAAACCCCTTATTGCATATGAATGTGGTTCTCCCATTTCCTTCTCTCCCCGTAGCCATCCTTCCCTCAGGAATGAATTGGGTGTTCTTTAATAAATGTACAAGCACTTAGCCATAAGTATTAAATCACATGCTGTAAAAATAATCTAAGACTCTAAACCTGCGATACTTCATGTCCTGATGAAACTGCTCATGGGTGACCTGAACCCTTTCCAAAAGTGAGTTTTATTTCCTCTTAGATGCACCTAAGCCGCCCACAGAAGAGTCGTACGTTCGCTCGGATGAATACGGGACTTCCACAAGGTTCAAAAGGTCATCCGCTAAAATTCAGAAAAACGGAAGCCTAAATGTGGAAACCCTTGTTGTGGCAGATAAAAAAATGTTGGAGAAACATGGCAAGGAAAACGTAACAACATACATCTTAACAGTTATGAATATGGTAAGATGTGGTGTAACTGAAGCATGTTTTCCCTGAGGAGTATTGTTATGTCAGAGAAGGATCTTTCCTTAGCCACTGGGACCCAACGCAGCAGGAGCACCTTACACACGCCTTTCTTCAAGCCTCGTCTAATGTGTTACTTACATCAAAAAGCTCTTGAAAACTACATCCCTAGATTATCACACTTCTGGCAGCAGGACTGTAGGATAAAAAACCCCAGCCTTTAACTAGAACTATATTTTCCTTTGTGGCTTTGCTCTGTAGTTTTGTACTGCAAAACTTGAACTTCGATCCAGGAGAGCGAGGACAGAACAAAGCCCATTGCAATCAACAGAAGGTTTTCAAGTTTTCTGAATACATGTGGTGGTTTGGGACATAATTCTTCAGCATTAAGCTCTTTTAGATTGATCCTACAAGGTACACAGCTGCATTAATCTGTACTGAAAACGGAAGCCCAGTGCAGTAACTCAGGACGTATGTTTAGTCTGTTAAAAAAAACAACGTGTAGATGATACTTTCTCTTCAATAATCGTTGCAGGTTTCCAGTCTGTTTAAAGATGGAACAATTGGAAGTGACATAAACATTATCGTTGTGAGCCTTCTTCTTTTGGAGCAAGAGCCGGTAAGTCGCGTCAGACTTCTCGTGTGGTACACGTCATCTGCTGCTGTTCACAGGGAGCGGTGGGTGTTCCCACGCTACGTACACGGACTTTCAGTAGAGGATTCTTAAGACAGAAAGTGTGAGAAGAAGATTAAAATCACAAAACCCTCCAAAATCAAACTTTCTGCATTTCACTTGTCTTGGGTTTTGATAGTAAAACCTTCATTTCATATAAATATTCTGCAGAAACATTGACATGCTCCCAGTAAGAAAAACCTAACCATTTCCAGCATTTTCTTGAAGAGTGATGGCTGGAATGAGAAATCTTCTTAGGATGTATTTAAGTAAAGAAAAATATTTTGAACTGGGCTCTCCAAGATGTGATGATCAGAAGGGGCAAGGAGCCAAAATTCCCAAGCTGAAGTTAGCATGTAACAAAGGGTGGGAGTGGAGCCAGTTCTTTTGTCAAGGGTGCTGAGGCAAAAGGAGACAAAATCTCTCTTGATGAAAATAAATTGGTAATGGGTTGATCTACTTGGATCACACTTTTCCTCCACAGAAATCTCCAGGCATTTTAATCACGAGGTTGAAATAGTTTAGTGTTCAGGTTTATCAGGTCTCAAATACATTTGTACCCTGACTTCATAAATATCTTGGTGTCTGGGGTGAGCTGCAGTCTTACTTTATGATGGTCACAGATTCACCCATCAGCTGAGTCGGTCAGCACAGGCAGTTTACATGGAAAATGTAAGCTTCTGGAGAACAAATAGGAAAAAGCCGTTCCCTTTTCCCTAACCAGCTCTTACTCTTTCAATCACCTTCATCAAGTACTGATGGAAGCACCTTATTTCTGTCCTACAGGGTGGATTGCTGATTAACCACCATGCGGACCAGTCACTGAACAGCTTTTGTCAGTGGCAGTCTGCTCTGGCTGGGAAGAACGGGAAGCGCCATGACCATGCCATCTTGCTCACGGGCTTTGATATCTGCTCCTGGAAAAACGAGCCCTGCGACACCTTAGGTATGATACGAAAGCGCGTTCTGAGAAACTCGTGGGTGGGAGCAGCAGCATCTTGATCGATAGAAATGGTTTAAAATAAAGAAGTATATTTTTGCACGTAATACTAGCCGCCTTAAAGAGGAAGGAACAGTGTTATTTTTACACATTTGTCTTTGAGGTATCTAGAAGAAAGAGAGTATTACTGATATCGTTGCCCCAGGGAAAGTGGCATAATGGGCTCTCTGAAGACATCCTTTTGGACTGCAATGCTTTGAGGAATATATTTGATTCTGAGAATATTTCTGAGCCACTCTATTTTTTTTCTTATTGTGACTACTTGTCCTTTTTGATGGGATTCCTCCCCAATTTGGGACCAGTAAAGGCATGGGGGACAGGAAAGAATACTCCTTACAAGTAAAGTGTATTTTGGGAGGTTAGGTTTAAATTACAGCTTACACAGGAGTCCCTTCATTGTCAAACAGAATTCTGCTGTAACTCTTCCGTGATAAACCTGATGACGTAGATCTTCATGCACCACAACAGACTGGGTCATTAGGACCTGTGCAGATGATATGTGGTGCATTTGGAATTTTGTAGAGGAACAAGCTCTTTTACTGCTTCCTTCCTTCAGGATTTGCACCTATCAGTGGCATGTGCAGCAAGTACCGTAGCTGCACCATTAATGAAGATACAGGCCTTGGACTGGCTTTTACAATTGCTCACGAGTCGGGACACAAGTAAGTTTCGTGAGTCTTACATGCTCCTTCTACAAACCCACTGTAAGTGAACGGAAACAGCACGAGTCAAATAGGGATCATTTCTGGAGAGCTGTATGATGATCTGACTGTAGAGCGCATCCCGTCCATGCGCTGCCCTTATTAAATATCATCTCTTCAACAATCATAAAAACAACCCCCATGGGATTTGGATCGATTTGGTGCCAGAGGTGGAGGGGCCTTATTCTGATACCGGTACCTCACAACTGATTTCACGGGAAGCTGTAGGCAACTTTAGGCCAAACAGATTCAAGACTCAGAGGTGTGTCCTTCAGTGTGAAATGGTGACTCAGCTGCCCAGCGTGCTCTCCTTCTGGTTTTATGTTTTGAGCTTTTATACATTCCAGGTGATACCCAGAACAAACAGTAAAAGCTGACAACAATAATCCACAAGCTTCCCACACTGCTACCATGTGGTGGTAGACAAATTGCTTCTAGCCTCAGTGTGGCTGCTCTAAAAAGAGAAAGGACACTGCGGCTTACAGTGTGGAGACATGATCTCTCCGAGTCTCTTAGAGGTCCCTTTCCCAGAAGACCCAGTGTTTCATAGGATCTGGGAGCCATTCCTTCCATTCAACCTGTCCTTCGTTCTCTCTACCTATTTGATGCGCAATTTGGCTAAAACCAGCATTTGTGGTGGTTTCTGTGCCTATATCCATCGGATTTCCATTTGATTTCTATGGTAATAAGACTGATTTTCCTCAAGGGTGAGATAAACCACGGCATAGGAGCTTTATTTTCTGCAGCAGCATTACTGCACAGAGTATCTGTGAAAAGCAGTGGTACTGTATTCTGCTGTTTGGTCAAGGCATGAATCCTTCGGATTCTGCGTGACTGCATCTGGACTATGTAGTTTTCACTGTGCAAATATGCTCTACAGTCCATACTATGACCTAATGTCTACATGAGTGACCCTTTCACAGGTTTCTGTACATCTGAAGGGAAACAAGGAATTAAAGAATAATCCAGCTACCAGTGAAGCCCGTGGGAATTGTGCCAATGCTTTCCATGGGACCAAATATGTAAAATGTATATTGTTTGATCCTTCTGTCACAGTAATGCGATTTCCCTGACCTCAGTACATTCTTAATGCCCTCCGATCAGTATTAGGAGAGAAGCAGCCCCATAGCTTATTTTTCAAGAATTATCCCCTTTAGCCTCTTAGTGGCATTTGTTCCTGTTTATTTTCTTATTTGCTTTGAGAGGTTATGCTTGGAATTTGATAAATGTTTTTTTTCTTTTTCAACACTGCCTTTGATTCTCATATTATTCAGCTTTTTTTTTGGTACAGTTCCATACTCCTGTCTAATAAAATGACTCTTATCTCCTGAAAAAATGAGCCCCAGACACAAATTGTCTTTACTATAAATTGTTCATGTTCCTGAGACTACCTGGTGTGTGATGTAAGACAACAGAATTCGGTGTCTGTCATGCAGAGGCTCCAGGGAGAAAAACCAGCTGTGACAGCTGTGGAGGTGCTGAGGTGCCCTGTGACTATATTAACCGGAGGGTGTGGTAGCAGGAGGATGTTGTGTACATACAGATCACACTCTGGGACCTGCTGAGTAGCTTCGGTTGCTGTACTTTCCTGTAGTTTCCTCTAAGTAGTTTGTGTTTTTACCTGAAAGCTTAACAGTTCCTTTGGGAGTCCAGAGCCGTTGTGTCAGTGGGTATATAAACTGCATTCTTTGGCTGCGCTGCATATGAGCAAAGTTAGTATTTTATAAAGGATTCTAAAGCACTCGCGCAGTTGGGACATTGTTGTCCATTTATAGAAAAAGACATATATTTTAGCAAGTCTGGAGCCTCAGCTGGTGGCAACACATGCAGTAACTCTGATGAGCCTGCAGTGATTTATAACGGCAGAGGATCGAGTGCAGTGAATTAGATATTCCCTGCACGTGCAGGGATTACATTCATAAAGTCACCAACGTACTACAATGTTGAAGTAACAGATGAGGAGATTCCTATTCAGAACACATGGAAATGCACAGATGTCCT
This sequence comes from Eurypyga helias, assembly GCF_000690775.1. Classification (NCBI taxonomy): domain Eukaryota; kingdom Metazoa; phylum Chordata; class Aves; order Eurypygiformes; family Eurypygidae; genus Eurypyga; species Eurypyga helias. The sequence continues at coordinate 33,989 of NW_010259126.1, forward strand.
GCACAGTGAGTAAATATAAAACAGTGAAAGGAAAAACCCTGAAATTTGGCTTTATTATAACTGTAAACTCCACATAATCTATCATTTCTAAGGTGGTTTTCATTATTGCTTATTATTCTTTATATTATTTTAGCACCTCTCCTACTGAAGGCAGGGCCTCATGGTGCTGCAGGCTGAGCAAAGCACCCAGTAAGAGACAGTATTCTCACTGAAGAGGTTACAGTCCAGACAAAGTAAATGACAGTGTATAACGAAGGCAAGGAAAAGAAAGTGATTTGCTTGAGATAATACAGCAATTCAGTGGCCAAAATTAGAAAAGGAATTGTATTTTAATGTTTATACTTTGTATTCTGTTCATGCAGTCGCACTTCTTTCCCTGCAGATTGAATGCAGCTATGTAGTCCTTTCCCCCTGTCAGGAGGACAGTTATGTTCCATTCTTACAGCTGTGTAACCCGGGTGTTTCCCTGGATTCTGATCTCCACGCCATTCCTGTTAGCAGGCGTTACCACTAGGCTAAGAATGGCTTGGACTGCATCCGTGTGTTAAGCTTGCAGAGTTATAGGCAAGTGCAAGTGTGACTGAACATAAGACCCACGACTTCCATCCATCTCACCACGAAACATTTCTCCTTCAGGCAGGAGAAGTGGTTAAAGCAGGCACAGACTGCTGCTCTGGTACTCACATGCTCGTGTCTTGCCATGAGCTCTCGTGGCAGGGCTCCTGGCATCACCACTGTGGGTCTTTCTTGGGACTTGACTACCCTTTTCTCATCAGACAAGTGTGGGGTGACAGTGCTGTTAATGGACCTTGTTTCATATAATAGTCAGTTGCATGGTGCGTATGTTTTCATCCCTTTGGAAGGAAAAGGATGAATTCCACATCCCCTGTGGACTTCGAGCATAGGCCTGTTACCCAGAAAGCGTTTCCTCTGCCCTAAATTGTGCCTTGCTTCTGGTTAATCCAGATTTTCACTCTTACCCCTGGTTCTCTTTTCAGCTTTGGTATGATTCATGATGGAGAAGGAAATCCTTGTAGAAAAGCTGAGGGTAATATTATGTCTCCCACACTCACAGGAAACAATGGAGTGTTTTCGTGGTCTGTATGCAGCAGGCAGTATCTCAACAAATTTCTCAGGTGGGTCAGCTGTAAGTCTGGGCTGGTGCCAGGGAGTGTGTCTTTAGGAACTGGGCTTGAACTCTTGAACAGACATAAAAATTACTGAAGTGTGAACTTCACCTCCAGTGTGCTCAAACCCCTGTCCTGGTGGAGCCCACACACTGAGGCGTACGGTGGAGTGGCACGTGAGTGGTTTTGTCCTGCCCCGTCGCAAAGGAATGATTTTCACCCTCCATGCCTGCGGCGATGGCTGGCGTGTCGCTCTCCCAGGCACTGCTCTCGGCAGCTGGGTTTGTCAGAGACTGAGCGGGACGGGCAGACGCAGTGATACCGAAGTCGTTAGAAAATGTGAATGAGCATTAGTGGCCTTTCTCTCCCGAGTTTCTCTCTTGATCTAGCTCGTGGCACGAGTAAGGACATTAGGGACATCAGATACTGTTTCCGGGGTGAGAAAAAGATGTCAATTATTTCTCCAGCACGTGGGCATGACTCAGTGATGCTTCTAAAGAACCGCTTTTCGCCCTGTGCTGAACTTGGCCAGGATTGCAAGGCCTTCCCCGTACAACTTCCCGTTTATCCTGTTATTCGCGCGTGGGCAGGCTGTACGTGGGTTTGAAGGAGCGTGTAAGCGGCGCTGAGGCCCGGATCAGTGCAGGCGTTCCAACTGTTAGCTCCTCGGAGTGCACGAGGACAGTTGTGTGGATCTGATCCTTGCTTTCCAAGGTTGTGTCTTAGAGTAGTGGCCAGGAAAGGTGACAGTGATTTTTTTTTTTCTGCTGCAATGATGCCACACCTCCTGAAAACACAAGGAAATTGCTAACTGGAAAGTCAGAAAGCCCTCCAACGTACAATATGGTCCAAGAGGCTTAACTTGGAAGATAAATGCACGTATACATGGGTTCTGGAGCATATACGAAGGAAAACCGGTAGGGTGCCTTGGGGCACAAGCTGGACACGGCTAGCCCAAAGCGCACAGGCTGCAGCAGCCTGCTGCCTGTCACCCCACACAAACCCAGTGCTGAAGTGAGACAGTGTCTGCTGCCGGCTGATTCCGGATTTTGGGAATCCATTTAAGGGGAAGAAGCAGACTAGATCACCTTGCTCCTGGTTACACAGGAACAAAGGGAGGAGAGGAATTTGACATTATTCTTTCACAACAGTCCTAAAGCCTGGAATTCCTACTTCCTTAAAAGTTTGCAGGCCAGGCTACCAGCGGGATGTCAGGATCTTTTGGCTCCTGCAGGCAGATACTCTCCAATCAGTCCCTACCTCTAGAGCTAGTTACAGGTACTGCATACCATGTTACGTGTTTGTGCCGGTGCGCAGCAAGTGGAAACGCTGTCATGTGAAGTTGGCAGTTGTGATTAACACACGTTCTCATTACAGCACGGCTCAAGCTGCCTGCCTGGTTGATGAACCGAAGCAAGCGGGGCAGTACAAGTACCCTGACAAACTGCCAGGGCAGATCTACGACGCCGATACCCAGTGCAAATGGCAGTTTGGAATGAAAGCAAAGCTGTGCAACCTCAGCTTTGTAAAGGTACGTACGGAGATGCCTTTGGAAAGCTAAAATGCCATTGGAAAAACAGCAGAACCCTGAATGTACAAGTGATCCAGTGCTTGTTCTTCAGGGGCCTGGGCTGTTTCTCTGCCTTATCTTGCTTGGCCGCTTGCTTTGAAGGTACTGGCCTCTTTTGAGGAGTCCAACAATCCCAGGGGCACTTCCAAAGGAAATGTGTTCTTTCCAGGAGTCAGGAGGAGTGCAGTAGATTACGTGAGACCCATGGGCCCTTGCCTGCTGCGCTAAGGGAAACCCGCAGGCAGTAGGGTGTTGAGCAAAACTTGCAGTGGTGTGGGGTTAGGACTACGCTTCTTTGTTTTGTTTTACTCAGGCAATGACAGCACAGTCTGGAAAAGATGTGTAGGTTGTTTTAGAACAATAAAAACGTGACTTACACTCCTGACTTTGTGCTGAAAGATTAATTCAGATGAACCCGTTATTTTAGGGACTGCTACGCTCCTGGCTGATCTCTTCAGAGAAGACATTTTGTTAAATAATCTGAAGAACTCGTTCTGAAAAGAAGTACTGTCTTTTTTCTCTTACTCCTGTTGTTATCCTGGAGTATTCTGATTTATTTTAGACTAACCGCATTTATCAGGTGATGGCAGCTGCGTTTCTCCTACAGCGAATAAACAGCGGGACCAGCACTGCGAAGAGGCTGGGTTTCCAGGCATCTCCTGTGTTCTAAAAAATCTGCTCTCTTCACAGTATTGTAGTCCCCGTAGACATGATGAAATTTTAGCCTTGAACTTTCCAATGCTGTTTTTGTCCTGTTACTATTAGAGTGTCACACACACCAGCTTTAAAAAGCAGGCAGTGAACTGGTGCGTGGGCAAGAAGGCAATCTAAGGATCTGGCCGTGCCGTGAACCTTGAACATGGGATGTTCTGAATCAGAACGGTTATATTTGGGCGGCTTTTAACGTAGCAAAGGCAGGTGTGACCCTTTCTAAACACCAGGAAGCAGTGGGAATGATGAGCACTAACATGAGTACCTTTTCTTTTCAGGATATATGCAAATCTCTCTGGTGTCACAGAGTGGGTCACAGGTGCGAGACAAAGTTCATGCCAGCCGCGGAGGGAACAGCTTGCGGTATAAGTATGGTAGGTCGTTTTATAAACAGGGCAGTGTCGTTCTCACTTGGCTTTAGAATCATAGAATCACAGACTGCTTTGGGAAGGGACCTAAAAGATCACCCAGCGCCACCCCCTGCCATGGGCAGGGACACCTTCCACTAGACCAGGTTGCTCCAAGCCTCATCCAGCCTGGCCTTGGACACTCCCAGGGATGGGGCATCCACAGCTTCTCTGGGCAACCTGTTCCAGTGCTTCACCACCCTCTGCGGGAAGAATTTCTTCCTGATATCTCATCTAAACCTCCCTGTTTTCAGTTTAAACCCGCCACCCCTTGTCCTGTCACTCCCTGCCCTTGTCAAAAGTCCCCCCCAGCTTCCTTGTAGCCCCTTCAGGTACTGGAAGGCTGCAATGGTCTCCCCGGAGCCTTCTCTTCTCCAGGCTGAACAAGCCCAATTAGACTGTGCTGGGTCAAATACCAGCTCCTGTCAAAACCAGTTTTGTCCAGATCCCCCGAGGTTTGCCATCGTGGACTTCCTGATTGCTCTGTAAGAGATGGCATCGTGACACAGTCAGGACTGCTCCTCACGGTGGCACCTGCCTGATGGGCAGGATGCCCCTCCCAGCGAGCTCTGCATGAGATGGATCTGGCAAAGCTAAATCAGTGTGAAAACCCCTGAATTATGACAGAAGTTAGATCAAGGCTTCGAATTCCACTCTGGTATCAGCATTCTTTAATTTAGTAATATTTGCTAAGGCCATGCACGTGTCATCAGTGGTCACTGCTGAAAGAGCACGGGTATTTGTTTCAGCTGAACCTTCCAACGTACCCTCACCTGTACGTACCCAGAGTACTTCTTTTGCTGCAGTGTTTGTTCCAGCAGAACACTGGTTTGATTTTCAAGTTGCTGACAAATGTTCTGTTTCACTTTTTGTACAGTATTTCATCATCGAATGATAAAAGGGAGAAAATTTAGCAGCATTTTGTCAGGCTACTTTTAAATTACATGGGAGATTCTGAGGTTCTGACAGCACAGGACTGTAAATTAATGTGGAGTGCTGGGGGGAGAGTAAGTCAGATGCTCTCCAAGAGAACAGCTTTGAAAATTTTACTTCCGAGATCTTCAACTCAGAACTTGGACAAATTTTAGGACATTACTTACCTAAACCATCGTGTGGATCAGTGTCCTGCTTCGGAGTCCTTGTCCTGCTGTGGACTGTCTCCTTGAGTTCAGTGGGTGACCTCGTGTTTATTGGGGTTAAGCACTGGAGCTTTTAAATGCCTGTTTTTTCTTTTTTGCATCTACTAGGTACCGCTAACTCTGATGGGATGTTTTTGGCCTTCTTTTGGCAGTGGTGTCGAAGAGGACAGTGTGTCAAATACGGTGATCATGGACCCAAGCCTGTGAACGGCCAATGGTCAGCCTGGTCCGAGTGGTCCGAGTGTACTCGCAGTTGTGGAGGTGGGGTCACGTATCAAGAAAGACACTGCAATAATCCAAAGTAAGACATAGATATGGAAAGGTATTGGTTTTATACTATTTACGTTTTTAGAGTAGGAGTCCATTTCTGTAGGGAATTCTAAGACCTTTCTTTCCTGTCCCATTATGACCAGTCAGTAGCTGGAAGACAGAGATATGTCCTGCTGCTAGAAGTAGTGTCAGTCTGAACACAGCTAGAGGACTGGAACATCCACAGCCCAACCTGCTCAGTTTATGTTGTGACACTAGTCTGCCAAACACCCACAGAAGTAACGAAACGACACACAGCCGCATTCACACCTAATAACCTCAGAGCAAAGGAAAAAGGTCTTAGAAGCTAATGTCTTCTGATGAGATCATATGGTAATAACCCACACATGTTTAAAGTCAGTGTCAAAATGGTTGTAGGCAGATGTTCTTGTGCATCTGTCATGTTCTTTCCCTTCATCTGTTTCAGAGGTCAGGGTAAAGTTGCTGACCCCTAGAATTGTACGCTAGCTCCCGAAACATCCCTGGTATTTCCCTCTAGTGAACGTCTCGCCCCTCTGAACGCTACTCTCCTTACAGTGCCCTTTCAAAGCTGAGGGGCAGCGTTACCTGACCGGCATCTTTCCCAAGGACTCCATTCACTTCAACATACAGGAAAAGAGGGTTTCACTGTTTTATTTCATACACAGCTTCCGCGGGCATAGACACATGTATTCTTCATTGCTCACAATAAAAACAGCATTTAAACTGCAGTAATAAAAACCAGAGACAATATGACACAGTTTATATGAGGCTGTAAAGAAGCCTCACACCTACTATGCAGCCCTGCAGTAATAATACCCACGCTTCATATACTGTTATAGGAAAATGGGAGTTAGTTAAAGTAGGCTTTATTACCCTCACTCAGCCAAGCCAGTTTTTGCAGATCCATAGCAGAGCATTTTCTCAACCTTTTCTGTTGCTTCCCAGTGTACTTTGATAAACAAAATTACTTGGGTAGTGTCTTTTATTTAGCAAGAGGATGCAGGGTCTCAATTACATGTCATATGTACCTCTTGGCCTTCCCACTTCAGTCCCTCTTTTCCTGCCAAATCTGTACGTATGGCTTTGTTTTTTGTGTTTACTCCTGAGCTGGCCCATGGTCGCCCTGTGTGAGAGGAATGTTCGTCTGGTGCAGAGTTTTAATGGATAAGGGTTTCGCCTGGGCTTCACCAGCAGCGCTGGAACGCGCAGGGTGTCTGGTACTGTAGGATGATGTATTTCGAGCTCGCAGAGTGGCCTCCCTGTTGCAATTAAAGTAAGACCTGATGCAGGACTTGGTGTAACCAAGCAGGACATGATACCAGAACTGGATCGTGTTTATACTGAATTTAATTTTATTATATTAGTGATAACTCAGTTAGAGCAAAGGGAAGATACTCTATCTGTCTCTCAGAGCTCGAGGGATGAAATGACAGGACTATAAATAAGCCAGCCACACAGCAGTGCGCGGGCGCCCAGGTAGCTGTAGTTCCCATCACAGCACTGTTGTATAAATGTGGACTCATTAGAAAAATGATACTATCCATTTTCAGTGTTACTGCACATGGAACGATTTATAACCCAGTCCCTGTTCATTGTTCACCCCCCTAACGACACATAAACAAAGAATAATGACTCCTTTCTTTGTGAACCTCTGAGATACGTTTCAGATGTTTATGTATTGCAGTAGATAGATGTCTGTTATTTCATACATGATCTATTTATTTCACTTTTCCTAATCCAGATTTGTGTAGGAGCTAATGTTTATTTTGTTCAGAAGCTAGGTAGAGCATTGTGGATAGCAAAATTTTGAGAACAAGGAGAATGAAATGTATTTCTGTGAGAGACCAGGACAAGGGGTGTGGATCTCGGAACACTGACAGGGTTCTAAAATGAGGGTTTTAAATAAACAGTCACTTTTTCAGATTTATGAACACTGAGAGGCACTTCTAGGTTTCCTGTGATTTTAAAGGTGACAGATCTTGTTAGGAGGTTGAAGTCAGGTGAAGAACACGCATTCGGGCTGCTGCTTCTGCAAATCTCATTACCTGTTAGTATGGGAAAGTCTCCTCTTGCAGACAAGATCCAACCCGGTCACTTCCCTTTCCCTCCGGGAATTTAAGCCAGACCTTGTGACCCCACCCAGGCAGCTCTGGGTACGGCTCCTGAACTACCCCCGTGGGTTTCACCTGTTGTGTGCGGTGCCTGTACCAGCGATCACAGACAACGCAGATGGGTGCTGATGCAGAACATAAAAACCAAGTCCCAGCTTGGTTAGAGGGTTGGACACAGGAGGGTTAAAATTTATAATAAATCAAAAAGAAAAAGCACCTGGGTTTTCTCACCCATGCAGCACCGGGGTGTCTCCGTGCTGCTGCGCTCGGATGCATGTTCAGGGATGTTCCGTGGGATACCTGGTACGGGGAATAGTTGTAACAGTGTGTTTAGGGATTTAAGCAAAGAACTCCGGTAACACTTGTTGGAACTGTATCTTAAGACTATTATTAATGTTGTTATTCAATGTATAATTATTGTTCTCATGTGTCTTTTATGTTAGTCTAATTTTTTAAATTGTGGGCACCATGGGCAAGCTGTCCACTGGAAGATCACAGCTTCTTCCAAGTATGCGCATCCCCGAATTTTTAAAAATCATGGTGTAAGTGTAGGCAAGGGCAGCGTTGTTACATTTCTCTCACTTGACTCAAGAAATTGTATAATACGACAAACAGTTCTTAGAATGTGGTGTTTTGAAGTGTTGGCTCAGTACTTGCAGAGGTGTATCTGCGCCCTGTGGAACGGCAGAAATCGCATCCGTGAGCTCCTGCCTAGATCCATCCGGAGTGCAGAAGTGAGCGGATCCATTCTCAGCAGCCTGGGAGACCTCACTGGCTCCGAGAAGGCATGCTGTACGTTTTACACTGCTTTGCAGTCGTGTGCATCGACCCAGCAGCTGAAAACTCGTGCTCTGATGAGACACTAGCAAAGGAATGGAATATGCTCTTTCCTTTCTGGCCACAATTAAGGGAAATGCCCGGGGAAGGTTTGCTGAAGTGGATGTGACACGTTTAAAGTTATCCATGAATTCCAGCGTTGTCCTCAAGCAGGACAACTACGCACAGGCCTTGTTTCCTTTGACTGTTTCAAAATGGTTTACAGAGCCAACGACAAACCGAATGCCATCCCTCATGTTTATGTTTGATCAGTGTTGTGTTGTCCTTCCTTAACTCTTCTTGTGCCAGGCACTTCTTGGCACATACTCACTCCCGGGCCACAGCACTGAAACCAGCTCTGCAACAGGGCTGAAACCGGCCCATACGCTACCGCCCCGTAAGCTTACAGCTGGGAGAAAACCCACTCAGCTCCAGAGGGGCACGTCTCTGCTGGGTTTGCAGGGCCAAGTAGCTACTTCATGGCAACTGCTTCCCTTGGCTCTGGGCACCATGAAAATTAATGGCCCGTGTGGAGATTCTGATCTCGTTTCTCCATTCATGCACGTGTAACGCGCCAGGCACACGACAAGCAGGTTTTGCAAAAGTTTCTTTTCTTTGTTCTTTTTAGGCCACAGTATGGTGGGAAGTTCTGCCAAGGTTCCAGTCGCGTTTATCAGCTCTGCAACCATCCGCCGTGTCCAGCGAACAGCGTGGACTTCCGTGCCCAGCAGTGTGCCGAGTACAACAGCAAACCCTTCCGGGGGTGGTACTACAAATGGAAGCCGTACACGAAAGTGGAAGGTAATTACGCACCGCTCCGATGGACACAGGTAGGGGCAGGAAGCGAGCTGGGAGCGGTAATTCATCCAGATTCTTTGGGCAAATGTCACCCGATGTAAGCAAACAGGAACTCAGTTGGCCTGCGTGAGAGGGGTTTGCTTTCTCGCGTGGGTGACCCCAGGCTCCCGTGTGATCCTGCCTGTGTGACCATGCAGGGTCGGTTGGGAATCTCGGTCTTTGTCCTTAGCCTGACTCCCTGGCTGTTGCTGCCCCTCTCTTTCATTCTGTGTTACATACTCCTACTGCAAAACCAAACCAAAACCATTGCCATGGATTTTTCAGCATGGGAAATGTGAGCTCCCACAATAACACTACCAGAATCCTCCTTCCTTTGGAATGTTCTCAGATTTCGGAACGTTACAATAAATCAACCTTTTGACTTTTCTGCTGGTATAGTCCCGTGAGAACTGGAAAAGCAAACAATGGACTGGCACAGATTTTTGAGAGTGACGCTTTACTACGAGATTATAAAGTTCAGGTCTATTTCTTTTGTACAAGCAAAGTTTATTTGCACTTTCAAAGTCAATTTTGCAAATATTTTGAATCAATATTCATTTTTATCAGATGCAGCAAGTACCTTCTGCAGTTTGAAAGCACAGTTTGCAGCTGCAGCTGCTTGACCAGAAGTGGCTGGATTTTGTCACACTGTAGCAGCATCGCTTAGTACGGGTACAAATTAGCTTTTTTTGACAGTAAGTGTGTAATGAGATATATACACATACATGTAACTCATTTACAACCTGATTATATTTTCTTCAAGAGACCTTGCAGACATTTTTGTGGGTTTTAGAAACCTGTGTCCTAACAGCCCCTGGGAGCAGCGGGAAGAGGAAATTGGCTTTCTCAGCTTGTGACACTGGATGGTGTGTTACGGGGAGAATTACACTGGGTGGCGTGTGACAGGGAGGATAATGCAGCTTGTTTCACAGAAACGGGTAGCTGCTTTGCTTTTGAAGGTAGGGGCTTGTTTGGAGCTTAAAATTAGGGACAAAGAGTACAATTTTCAGAAGCAAGACATGTCTGAGTGGCCCTGCACTTCAGAAGGCCTGTCCCTGCGCGCTTTGCTGCTTTTCGAATCTCCCCGAGACCCGCAGCGAGCGTGTGGAACACATGATGGTTTCCAGACTGCTGCGGGGGCCTTGCCTCTGTGGGAAGCACCCCTGCGGCTCCAGCTGCTTCTTTCGGAGTGAGAATAAATGTTATTGTGCCGTTTGACTGGCTGCACTTACTGTCGGCACCCAGCCGGTGGATTTCAGCAGTTGTGACAATACGACACTTGCACGCCTGGTGTGTCACAACATACCAGCGTGAGGCACCACGCCTGTGCAGGCAGGAGTCTGACTGACCGGCCGGGGTGCTTTGAAGGAAAAGTGCCCCTGTTAGGGGACACGCCGGCAGCTTGCCATCTAGGCTGCAGGAAGAAAGACTAGAGGGTGCATTTGTTTTTAATTTATGTTTAAGCTGTGCTGCAGGTCTGCTAATGCCGCCGCGTGTTTGTTCCCCAGAGGAAGACAGGTGTAAGCTGTACTGCACAGCTGAAGACTTTGACTTTTTCTTTGCCATGTCCAGCAAAGTGAAGGACGGCACGCTGTGTTCTCCAAACGAGCACCATGTTTGCATTGATGGAATATGTGAGGTAAGACACAATTCAGTTCCGTACACTCCTGAAGTCTGTTTTTTGAAGAGGGCGATTGAGTCCTTTACGGAAAATGCGGCTGTTTTTCAAATTCCCTTGTGTCTGAGTCCTTCCCTTGTGCCTTTTGGTTGCAGCAAGTAGGGTGTGATCACGGACTTGGTTCCAAAGCTGTACTGGATGCTTGTGGAGTTTGTAAAGGAGATAATTCAACGTGCAAGTTCTTTAGAGGCCAATACTTGATCCAGCACAAAGCTAATGGTAAGGAAAGCTGTTCCACATGATCATCAACTCATTGCTCTGCGCTATCCCCATGTGATATATGACTCCTTCCTCATTAGGGCAGTGGCTGAAAGTCCAGATGTGAACTGGGAATCACCGGGAGAGTGAGAGGAGAGTTTACATTTCTCCTGTTTCTTGGTAACAAGAAAGCTATGAGCATCAGTCTTGGGTGGTTAATTTGCAAGCATTCGTCTTGCTTCTTAAGACACATTTTCCCTCTACGTGAGAATTTCCTCTTAAAAGAGATTTTAGGATTTAGACAAGTGAAAAAAAGATAGCTGTCAACAGCTCTGCCTGGAATGGGACTGTAGGAGATACAAAAAGCAATACACAGCATAATGCCAAACACGACAGTGTTTCCATGTCCATTTTCAAGTTGACTGGAAGCTGTCTAGTTGATTCAGGGGCTGACCCAGGCACTGGGAGGTGGACTTTGCTTCCATGGACTGTCACAGGCTTCTCCTGGAATAATCTCACTACCCCACAGTTTCTCTGGCATTAAATGCAAATTGTGTTTCTCTGCCCACGGGGATATTTTGAGGATCCACTTATTGTTAATCATAGGACATGTCAGTACTAGAGGGACATAGGCCAGGAAATGGTGTAGGATACAGCAATAGATACAACACCAGAGAAGTGAGCTGCCTGCTCTGGAGATGAGCTGTGCGTGTGTGCCTGGCCGGCGGGGGCTCGACTGACTGGCACCAGAGAGGTGTCCGCAGGCTCCGCGAGCAGCGGCTCTCGGCAGGGACATCCCGCGGTGTGTGGGGCTCTGGGAGAGCGCGCTGCGTCCCAGCACACCTCACTGCACAGACCGCGTCCAGGGGGGCAGTGGTACCATCCAGCTGCTGCGGGCAACCACGGGGAAAACAGTCACAGGGGAACCACCATCAGCCTGTCCGGCATTTTCCTAGGGTGAACTCGCTTTTTCTTGTCTTCAATCACAAAGAAAAACGCCAGGAATTTAAATACCTCTGAGTTACTCTGATTACGGGCTGCAGAGGGGGGTTAAACACAGAACAGGGCTTCTCCTTGTGAGAACAGGCACTTTGGTGGCTCAGAACAGCTGTCTTCAGCCTCTTTCCAACTGCAGAAATTCCAAATTGGCTCCTCTCCTTTCAGACTACTATGTCGTGGTCACGGTTCCAGCCGGAGCCCGCAGCATACAGCTCCAGGAACTGCAGATCTCCAGCAGCTACCTGGCGGTGCGCAACCTGGGCAAGAAGTACTATCTCACCGGGGACTGGACAGTCGACTGGCCAGGGAAGTTCCCTTTCGCTGGAACCGTTTTCGATTACCAGCGCTCTTTCAACCATCCGGAGAGCCTGTATGCAGCAGGACCCACTAATGAGACGCTGGTCTTTGAAGTAAGCTTTCTTCTGTTTATTCTGCCCTTGATGTCTGTTACAGAATTGGTACCGACCGCTTTAGCTCTGCGCGGTAGCTCGGCGAGGCCGGGGAATAGCGCTGAGGCAGGACAGCGTTCAGACTTGGCTGCACTGCTCGTGCTGCACTGAAAGGCCGTGCAGCAGTGTATCAGGGTCTGAAGCTGCGTAAACTGTCACGGACTCGGTGGAAAGGACGGGGCGCAGAACGCACCGTACAGCGCTGTTTCTCAGTTGCTGCGTGTCAGTGAGCGAGATGATGAACGCGGCCCATAAGTGGTACAGAATCCAATTCGGTGATGTAAGAGCGAACGTTAGGGCAAGGCGCAATGGTGCCGGATTCAAACTGTGCTTTGTAACAACCGCAGGCACGTGCAGCCGTTGTTACAGCGACCTGGGGACACCGGGTACCACACGCTGGTTCCTGTGCAATTCCTGGCGATTCTTGGTGACAGCTTCTAAAATAATGAATCTGATGTATGAGTATCTCCCAGTCAGATCTGTGTCACCTGCTCTGCCTCCCAGATGTCCTGCGTTGAAACTGTATGTAATAGAAAGTAAATTGGGTTCTGACACGGCTTGTTCCTGCGTTACAGTTTTGAAACGGGCCATTAATACTGCTAAGAAAAATCCCTTTCTGTGTGAGGCGACTTGACTAGATTTTCTTTTAAAATGCGTTGAATGTTTGCGGGTCAGTGTCTGGCTGCGTCGCCAAAGCCTTTACTCCCTGGTAGCTACGTTCCTTCGCTGGTCTGTTAGGAATCCTTGGCTTTGTGATTCATGGGCTCTGTCTGTTTTGATGAATCCCTCCCCGTGCGCAGGAAGGAGCCCTCCCAGAAGGGATTCAGATCCTTCCCACACCGTCCAGGCACACTCTGCTCAGCAGGCTCTCGGGGCTTTCTCCGGGAGCTCGACTGCCAGGGCTGTTCCTGCTGGGAGGCAGCAGTCCTGGTCCTTGCCCATCGCGACTCTGGCTCCGGGAGCTGCGCTCTGCCGAGGTTTAGTGGGAGCAGAGCTGCAGCCCCTCTCCCTTAGGCAGCCGTGCTCTGTTAAAGAAACTGTGCAGACTATGACAGAAATACATTCGGCAAGGCTTGCTTAAGCTGTCACAGCCGTTTGGAAAAGGTTTCATTTGGAATATGGAAGCGGCATACTGCTGCTCGTCCTGACGGAGATGCACTTAAAGGTGGCCTCAGGACCCAGTGAGGTTCATGAAGGCAGGGCAGAGCGCTTCGGGAGGAACAGCCCTTCAGCACGGCAGCTTGACATGGGCTGAGGGCGTGTGTTCCAGCAGTCACTGTCACAACCTGCAGTGCCTTCTGAAATCATCTTCTCAGGTGAAGAGTGTTCATTCTGGGCAGGTAGGGATGCCTTAGTCCGTTACGGCCATGCTCCCGTCTGCAGATCACCTCCAGAGCAAGCACACGCCTCCCTCCTACGGAATGTTAAGCTGAACTCTCGGGAGTCTTATTTGTCATGACACAGAGTAGACCGAGCTGAAGTACGAGGAACGAATTGCCTGCAAGATGAGTGACTTGGCTGCGCAGGGTGAAGATTAAAGAAAAAAATTTTAAAGCCAAATAACACTTCTATTTTCATCCTATCAAACTATGCTAAACAGTTGTATTAACATTTCACTGGAGGCTGTGGCTCCTTTGAGAGCTTATCTAAACTTCCCTTGTATTTTTATTGAAAAACCTACACCACTGGCATTGGTAACCAGGGGTTCTAAGCACTGGGAATGGTCCAGTTACATATCCCCCCGTTACATGTATCTATGAGCTGTAGCTTTTGTTCTTTTCAACACTTTTGAGCAACATGCAACAGGCTGAATTCTGACAAAAATGCCAAATTTTGTGTGTTCAGAGACTGCATTATTTATGATTTACCAGCAACTCCAAGCAGCAAAAATGCCAGTGAAAACTAAAGAAATGAGCTTTTATGAGAAGACACAGACGCTGCTGAAGAGCCGCTTGCAGCAGCAGTCCTGAACCCAATCCTGCTTCAGCTGCCGACACCAGAAACGGACAGAAGGCTGAAGGAAGGGGTCTTCAGGCAGCCTTGCAGCTTCGTGCTTATTTTCATCACCTCATCTGCAGTTTTCAAAGCAGCACGCAGAAAAAGTCCTGCCAGCAACTTTTTGTCCATTTAGGTTGTTTGCAGTAAGATAAGGTTTTCCAAGATGTGGACCTCAACTTCTTCTTGTAACGCTGAGATTGGGTTTTCTTCATTTTTTAAATCAGGTTGTAATCAAAAGGAATTTAGTGCTTATTTCCTAGAGTAGATTTTTTCCCAGAAGAATTCACTTCAAGCCCTGCAGGTGTTGAGAAGCTGAGTAAATTGCACGCATAAGCACAGGGAGTTCTGTTCTTCAGGGGGGCAGAAACCCGAGGGTTGTGTAGCCGCAGTTACTGCCATTCCACTGTGACCTGGCAGGCGGATCGGTGCGGCTCGTGCCGGTGGAATGCTGTGGGCACCGCTTTACCAGCCATTCGCGGGGTGACCCCAGGGGCCGGGCGTCCGACGGCGTTTCCAAATGCCAGCAGCCGGCAGGTACGCGGGCGCTCGGGGCTGTGCCAGCGCAGCCACCCTTGGGAGGGGATGGGGCCCGTGCTGCCCAGCCCCAGGCAGGTCTGTGCGCGAGGCATCGCTGCCCTTGAAATGCAGTCCTTCTTGAGACGCCCGAGGCGTGGGTTAAGGGAGAAGGAGGCAGCTCAGCTAACAGGAAGATCTTACAGTTCCCTGTTGTGTTGCGTACGCAGGTTCAGCCCCGCAGCTGGGGGGATGGCAGTACTGCCACCTTACCCTGCAGCGCGGTCCCGTGCAGCTGTTCTGCTTTTCCCAAGGGCAGGGAGTGACAGGACAAGGGGCAACGGGTTTAAACAGACAGGGGGAGATGGAGACTGGACATCGGGAAGAAATCCTTCCCAGAAAGGGTGGGGAGGCACTGGGACAGGTTCCCAGAGAAGCTGTGGATGCCCCATCCCTGGAAGTGTTCAAGGCCAGGCTGGATGAGGCTTGGAGCAACCTGGTCAGTGGAAGGTGTCCCTGCCCATGGCAGGGGGGTTAGAACTGGATGGGATTTAAGGGTCCCTTCCCACCCAAACCGCTCTGTGATTGTCAGCTTTGTCAGGGGGTCAGCTCAGCACGTATCATTTCAGCAGACTTGCAGTCCTAAGCATTATTCAAAAATGGGTAATAGACAAGAAAAAGACCGATAAAGTGCTTTTCCTATTTACCCTGGAATTTCACAAACCAAAAAAAAAACACATCTATATATTTACTTACATTGTAAGTGTGTAATTATGGGAATGAGTCATACCAAGGAAGACAAAGGGCAGTGGATCTGTAATTTTACAGGGTTGTGGGAGAAAAAATACAAACTGTAGTGGCCAAATATTTTCCGAGGAGGAGGAGAACACTGTGAGAGGAATGTGGAATTAAATGTGTTGGGGTAATATTTCCCAAGCACAACGATGGGAAGTGTGAGTGCCTGCTGGGACTGTAGAACTCATCGGGTCCCTTTCTGGGTTGTTCAGGAGTTAATTTGGGAGACAGAGGGAAGGCAAAAAGCGGTGAAGCACTGTCCTTCAGACCCTATCTAAAAAACTGATACTATGGTGAACTGAAAAATGTTTATGGATTCAGAAGCCAGTTCCCAAACTGGTTAGATGGTTTAGTTCCCAAAATTCAGGTTATGAAGGAAATAACAGACAGTGGTCAACGGGGCAGCAATATGATGGTTAAATGATAACCTAGGATGAGAAATTAACAGCAGGTTTTTAGAATATGGTTTCTGTGGCATAATTGTCTTGAGTGGAGACATGCCGGAGGTTTTTCAATGCAGCAGAGTATCTTCAGCTCATTTGTCTGTCATTTGGTCGTAGGTGATGCCAGGTCAGCACTTCCAGTTTAAAGGCCTTGTCAGTACTTTTTGTTAACTGGAAACCATTTAACTTGAGGAGCATCAAACAGTAAGTTCATCGTTCCTCCACGTGGCTTTGCACACAGGGGCTGCCGGCGGGCACCGCTACCCGTGGTGAATGCTTTCCAGAGGTGAGCAGAGCACCAGGGACGCTGCCGTCCCCGGGCTACAGGGAGACAGGACTGGGATGTTCGTTTGTTGGAATATTCACTCGCTCTCCAGGACTGACTTGAATTAGGGGAAAGGTTCTGAAAGGGCAAAGGAAACTGAGCTGTTGTGTGGGTATGAAGAATATTGCATGGCCAGGGACTGATGGACTAACTTAAAAACCCGGGAGTTTAATCCTTTTGCTTTCCAGTCTGTCAGTAAATGGATGAATTGACCGATCTGGGAAGTCAAATCTGGTTAGAGAAAGCACTGAAGTTTTTCAGGAGGGGTGAGAGTCGTCGCTGAAGTTTACCTCAAACTTGGTGAAACCCTGAATGAAGAAACTGCGGCATCTTTGTGAAAAGAGGTAGTTTATCTTGACAGCGCCGGGCAGCAGACGGGAAGGGTGCTTTGCAAAGGGGCAGGCATTCGGGGAGAGGGTGAACAGAGCTTCAAGGCAGGAATATGGCTGATTAAACCCAGTAAATCACTTCCTCTGGCAGTAGGGGCGAAGAGGCCGGGCGGATTGGTTTACCGATGATCTGGCTGCTGCTGGGAGAAAGCCAAGCTGCAGTTATGAAGTATTACACTTGTTATTAGCTACCAGATGATAAATTTGTGCTGATTTCCCCCAAAGAGAGAGTAAGGTCCAGAGAGCTAAGGTGTGCTTACACGATACAGATGTTGATCCAATACAGTGGATAAAAGGGTTCTCCTTTAGGGAGGAGAGATTAGCTGGACAGCATCCCTGAAGGTGGACACCTTGCCTGCGAACACTCAAAACTGGAGACACAATAACAACAGAAAATAAATCTGAAACAGCTGAAGGAGAAATGAGATCATCCAGGGCCTTTCAAGGAGACTCTTTTTTCCTTTTAGTGACCTTTGTGGCCTTTCTGGAGAAACAACAGTTTGTCATAAGCTTTTAGTTAAGAGTGTGTTTAAAGTGACTCTAGCAATATTGAAGAGATAAAACCCCTTTTGTTTTAAGGTTTGGCTTAAGTAACCAGCGGGTAATCCTTCCTTCACTGCTGCTTTCCCAACAGGTGTTCCCTCTCTTTCCTTTGAAGCTCCTGATGCTGGCCACTGTCAAGGAGCCCCTCCCATACCTGCCCAGCCAAAACAGCAGTCCTGGTTTAAAGCCTGGTTTAAACAGTTTCCCACAGGTTACACAGATTTAGCCTACTGAAACAGGAGTAAATTCACAAAAGCCAATGGAATTAATCTTGACTGAACAGCAAAATCAGAATCTGGCTTAGGATGTGTGATGTTGCAGTGTTCATTGCACAGAACGCAGACTCACGGCGGGTCAAACCGCGGGTCTCGCAGGCAGCGCACAGCCCGGCACTGCTCCCGCGCCGCAGCGTCCCCGTCCGCCCTTGCTGCTGCGCTGGCTGGCTCAGCACAGAGCCGAGCTCTGCTACAGCCACCGAGAGAAGGTGCCGAGGGCGTGCAAAGCCTGGGAGCAACCCAGGAGACGCAGACCAAGGCTGCTGTGTGTGCTGGGGGCCACAGTCGGGGCTCGTGCCCGTGCTGTAAATCGTGCACACGCGGAGTGAGTAAAGACGAAAATACCTGAAGCACCTTTGGGCAAACAGCTGCTGTCCCCTTACCTGGCTTTTCCTCTGTGCTCAGCTTCGCTCTCCAAGTGATCCGTAAGCGTCTGTTAGTCCTCCGCAGAGATAAGGAGGCGTCTCTTCAGCCGCTCACGTGCCCAGCATTAGTACTCTTTCCTGTACAGCAGAGTGTTGTGGAAGGAAGAGGAGTTTATCCTCTGTCAATTAATACCTGTGTTGTAAGTAACTTCACGTACACATCTTCCAGTCCAGAACTCCTGAAAAGTGCAGAGCCACTGGTAACTCAGCCGCGGCGATAGGGCCTTAAAAATCTGACCTGCGAAATGGAGCGTGTACTGGAAACAGGGTGGCCATGGGAAAGAAAAGAATCGCGAATCCAGGAGCAGAGGCACAGCTAGTTTAGACAAAGTACTGGGTTAGCTTTGAAATCAAAATCAGCAAAAGGAAAAGGTCCTTTACTCAGAAGAATTCGTTTGCCCATTGCTGTGCCCTGCCCGAGGCCCCGGCTCTTTTTCCCCAGCACAGCTCTGGCAGATTCCGGCCGCAGAGCCTGTGGCTGTTGGAGTGGAGAAGCTGTAAATTTTATAACTCTGCGCCCTGCGGTTGGAGCTGCGGTGTTGTGTCTGAAGTCAGGTGGTTGGTGTGTTAAAGGTAGACATTAAACAGTTCTACTGAGGAACTGGAAACGTTTAAGGAGGTTGTTTGCCAGCTGTAAATTTGGGAGCAAATGCCAGTTGGCTGAAAAGCTGCTGGAATGCATCCAGTTAAGTAGACTAGCACTGGAGGTCTTTCCAAATTTGTAGGTCTGATAACTTGGCTGCATATGCAGGCTTCAGTTACGGGGTTCAAGGACGGGCTTTCTAATGAATGTTTGAAAATACGATCGAAAACTATCCACACGCCCGTTACTTAGGCAGAACGGCAGTGTGGCAGTAGCACCGCGTCCCCGATGAACGCTGCCCCGAACAGCACGCCTGGCACGCTGCTTCTCAGCCGGCTGCCAGGGACCTTAACCTACGCGCGTTTGTGCCCGGCGGTATCTTGTCTCCAGTACGTTCCCGGAGTTCGGGTTTGCCGCTTGTCTGTGCAGCTGGGGGGATGCGGGGGAGCCCCGCCGGTGATGCAGCTCCGGCTCTGTCAACCTTCCCTCTTGTCTGCGGGTGGCGGGGGCTGCGGGCAGGGAACGGAGAGAAGCTCCCTGCACCAGCCTGTTGTAGCTGTCCGACTGCTGACGCCCGTGAAGGGCTGCAGCCCGCAGGCCATTAGGCATTGCTCTCATTTTCCTTAAGAGAAGGACAGCAGGGGAACACATTGCTGCAGCTTGGTTTTACTGGAAACGGTTCCTGCAAAACAGCTGCGCTGTCCCCACACGCAGCACCCGCCCCTGAAGCAGCCACAGCAGCACTACGGCTGTCGGCAACATCGGTAAACCAGAGCGGGCGGCAGTCGCTCTCGGAGCCGTGCCTTCCGTCACCCCACGGGTACTCGAAGGTGGGCTTGGATGGGCGAGAGGGAAACTCGCACATCAAATACTTCAATTTACCTGTGCTGGGAGGAACTTCTCAGCGGGATCTTCCAGTGAGAAGTCACGTGCGGGCCAGTTCTTTCGGAGGCAGTTTGCCTTTGGCTCTCCTAGCAGCTCTAGTCTCTGGATCATTATTAGGGTTCACTGACTGAAATAAAACCTTTGGCTACTAAGAATGGAAAGTACAGCATCCGGTTTTCGTTCTCCGAGAGAACTGAACTGCGAGCAGTCCAGACCCTTCATGTCTTCAGCATTACTGAGCTGGAGGTCGTGTAATTTCGGTCTGAATTTTCACTGTCCTGGGCAATTTCTGTTTTCCAATAGGTACGTTTTCAGAATACTTCAAAAGCCTGGGCTACATTTCAAAATGTTATTGTATTTCTTGGTCTTCACTGACATAACTGCGCTGGCTTATGACAGCAGTCTGTGCAGGGATGAGTTCTGCTTCAGCTCGCGGGTTAGATGTGCCGGAACGCGACTGGTACTTCGTTACTATTGGGAACGGCCGTTGTTGGCACAGACCGGAATGGCACTTGAAAAGGCAGCGCGGATCAGAAAGCGTTACGTAGGAGCTGAGAGTAGCGCACCTGCTCCTCCGTCACTGCGGCCAGAACCGTGCTGCCGAAGAACGAAAACTCCGCAGAGCTGCGTAACTGCACGCTCCTGTGCTTTTCTGGCCAGTCTGAATAGAAATGTGCTTTGCTGCCAAAACTTCTCTAAAATAAATGTTGTTAAATAGAAATTTCTCCCCAAATCTAGGTGTGTGTCAGATGTTCATGCGTCCTGCACTGACTGTAACTCGGACTTGAATACAGCGACTTCTGGAAAGTTGCCTACATGACAACTGCACTTCAATCCAGGAAATCAGAGAGGGATTCTCCCCCACCCCCAAATGCTGGATAGCCCCCTTGCTGAGGGCCGCTTGCAGGAGCGGAGCACGGGGAGCGGGCAGCGGCTGCCTTGCCTGCCTTTGGGTGCCACGTCACGGCTACTGGAGGCCTTTCCGCTCCACCAGCCAGCCAGCTGCCTCCTGGTCTGGCCGAGCGTCACGCTGACCCGTGAGCTCTGCACCACTCTGTGCCCCGCAGGTGTTAGGCCAAGCAAACGCTTTGCTCTTTGGGAGTTATTTGATGGGGTTTAGATTATTGAGAAATTAGGTGTCCCGAAAATTCTTTCACAAACATGGTGTGTAAAAATATGTGTGTGTGTGTATATCATGTTTAGTTCATCCTCCTTCAGAATGACAGAACTGTTTTCTCTTTTTTTTTTACCCCAAATACCCCTCTATAGATCCTGTTACAAGGCAGAAATCCTGGGATCGCTTGGGAATATACGTTTTCCAGCACCAACAGTGAAAACAAGACGTCTGTCAAAGCCCACAGCTACTCCTGGGTGACGGTGCAGTCGGAGTGCTCAGCGACTTGCGGTGGTGGTAGGTCACTTCCCAACTGCCATCCTCCTCTTCTTCCGTGTTTTAAAGCTTCCCAAACATTTCAGCTGCCTTTAGTTTTGCACATGTGAATCCGTACATACAGGGGTTTCACTGACCACCTGCTCCTTATTTTTTACCTGACAGCTTATAGAGAAGTGCCTTCACTCTTCCCTTACAGTACAAAACCCCTGCCACCCTCAATTCCTGTCCCAGACGGTGACTCCGTCTGTTCTCCTTAGGTCCATCCATATGCATGTGGTATCCTGCTGGTGGTGTGACACGGCAATTAAGTATGTGCTTTGACGTGGTAATTTGGGAACATGGGAAGATACCAAATAATGAGTAAAATTCATCCTATCTGTAGAGTAACTAAAGGCCAGAATGTGATCAAGACCTTTACTGACAGTTGCACCCTAATCTTCTGTTTGGTGAGAAATATTTGAGTTCTGCCAGGTCAGAGTTCTGTATAAGTTAAGGATTTCTTACTATTACCCTATTCCTCCGGGTATTTGCTTTGTGCAGACCATCTATTTGTTTTTCCAAATCCTGCGTGTTCTGTCGGTGACAGTAACCCTGGGATGGGGTTCCAGCAGGAAACTGGCATGTGGGAAGTCCTGCAGAAAGAATTGAGAATTAAAATTCTAGTGGCCTTTTAATGGGCGCCGGGTTGTACGAGTCAGTCTGTGTGACGCAGCTGTCTCGCCGAAGAACAGGACTGGGAGACCAAGGAAGTGCCATGTTACGCTCCTGTACTGGCAAAAAACTCCAGGTGAAACGAGGAGTATCTTGCTAGGGTGTTGTCAGACTTCACAGCACCTCTGTGGACTGTTTAGGGGAGAAAGACCCACCAGGAGACGTAGAATATGGCAGCTGTGTTGTTCGTGCTTCCCTGTAAAGCAAACGAAGGTGCAGCACGGACGTAAAGATGATGGAAACAAACGTGTGTCCAGATTTGACTTGCTGTGCCCAAGGCCGCATGCGTGAGGCGAACGATCCATCTGGCCAGAAAGAGAAGTCCCACATCCCTTCGGCCTGCAGGGGTGGAGGCCTTGCTGGGCCCTGCCTGGAGCTGGCGCCGGGCGCTGCAGGCGCAGCATCCCGCAGACACAGCATCCCGCAGGCGCAGCATCCCGCAGGTGCGTGCAGCGCGCCAGGAGAGCTCCAGGCTAGCGCGGCTGGTTTCTGCCGGGCGCTAGGGTTTGAGGAATTGCTCATTTGTGCTGGGGGAAGATTCTGCAGATGTGCTGCTTCTAACTGAAATGTTTCATCTGACTTCAACAGTACCTGTGTTACTGTGAAGGAAATGAAGGTTACAGACACGTTGCCAAATTAAATCCTATTTGATTTAGTTCAAATCGTGGAATTGTACCAAGGATGAGCTTGGACTTGTTTAGTTAAAGTTCCTCCCTACTACTTCTTCTGTATTTTGAGTAAACATGTATTTTACTTTATTCTTTCTAATACCTCCACAGGACACATCACAGCAAAAGCCATTTGTGTAGAGGACCATCGCACACGAGTCAATTCTTCCTTCTGTGGCCCCAGGACGAAGCCTTTAACCGAAACAAAGCTATGCAACACTCGTCCCTGCCCAGCGTAGTAAGTTCTCTTTATTTTCGTACCTTTCCACTCTGCCTAACGAGCGAGTTTGCCAGGAAAGCCGTCCTGCCCGGCAGGCACGCAGGGCCGTGCAGCCTGCTGGAGGGACCCTCACTCAGCCTAACGTGGGACGTAGCAGTTCACCAACGTTAGCTGCGCAGGCTCCTGCCCAGCGAGAACAGCACGGCGGCCCTTCTCATGTTGCTAAGCGAGACCTCCTGGGGATTGCCCGCAGCTCTGTCACCACGCTGGGGTTAGCTATGTGACACTGAGTAAATCTCCGTTCCTCAGAGGCCTCTTCCGCCACCTTTACTCACCTTGAACCAATAAGGCCGTTTCCTGAGGATAGTGCTGCTCCCCGCGTGGCAGCTTGGCCCCGCGACTCAGATCCCACATATTAGATTAGGTTGAAAGAACCTTGTGAAGTGTAATTAGTGAGTTTTGGACCACATGTCCCGCAGAGTACTGCGATACCGAGGAGAGGACGATCTAAACCAAATAAATGGTCAGCAATGCTCCTGGTGCCCACAAAAATAAATATGGAGACACTGCCTCTGTGCGCAGTCTTCTAAGAGACATGAGAAGGGTGAGATGCAGGGGAAGACACTGACACACAGAGAAGCATTCAGCATCCAGCTGGTCTCAATAGAGCTCTGTTCAAACCAGGGCAGTTGCACTGATTTGTAGTAGCTGTGGTAGGGGTCCTTGGGGAAAAGCCATGTAGTGGCCTCAGGTAATTACACACGGTGTTGTGTGCCTTAGAATGTGAACGGGTGGGTTTAAGGAGACACTCACTGGCCATCTTGCCCCTGCTGGTTTCTTCTCTTTTGGCTTCCCAACTGCAGCACCTTTGCATCACTTTGATTTTATACTAAAGATCAGAAAAGCTGTAAGATGTTGGACATGATGTTTGGGCTTCCAGAACAGGAGATTTTCTAAAGCGGCGTGTTTTAAAAATTCAGAGTGTTTCAGCGGAAAGCACAGGCAGTCGAAGCCATGCAGAGGCAGGGAAGGCCGAGGCCATGGAAAGCTCTAGAGCTGGTGTCATCTGCTGGCTTTGCTCTGCGGTGACCAGGCAGTGGGCGGTAAAAGCGACTGGCTGAGCCTGCTCCCGTCCCTAGCAAATGACACCTTTAGTGACATCTATGGGAAGCATTCCCCACCTCCCCCAGTCCAGAGAGGGCGATGGGGGAAAGCCAAACGATGTGCATGTGCTGCTGTGGGTTTTACTTAAAATCCCTATTTTGCAGTTTGTTGAGCATACTACAGAACGGTCCAGTAATAGTTTGGAATTTCCTGCAAAATGTAAAGATTACAGCAGAGTACACCAAATCCAAATGGCAAATTACACACTGTCACCACAGAACGCAGCGATAAGGTTGGAATAATGGTAACACGTGACAGGAGAGCCCCATGTTCCTGCTTCAGCAGTTTCTTTAGGCTGCGTTTAGCCACATGATTTTCTCAACACCCGTTTCCAGCAATCTCTGTAGCCACATGCAACCTTTTCATCTGCGACTTCTCTTCTGCCAGGACTACTTTTATCCATGTGCACAGCAGTGTATTGTCTGTGGTGTTCCCGGGAGGCTTTTAAAGCTGTTCATGCTTACCTTCGTTCTGGTGTGCCACTGCTGTGCTGTAAAGCTGCACCAAAATCACGTTCAACTCCGCTGACCGCACACAGACCTTCCGTTTCTGTACAACAGGGAACATGATGGATTTTGAACGTCCGCTGATGCACCTATCACTGAATGTGCTGAAAATCCATGTTGTCATGCTGAAATATGTTGCTTTAAAACGGCCAACGGCTTGAGCCCTAAAAAGAGTACAGAAAGAAAAGACATAAAAGCCCCAAGCCACCTTTAGGGGAAAACAATTCCACTCGCTAATGACTCATTTCCAAACGCGTCGGATGTATTGATGTGTGGAGGATCTACACGTAGGGCCATGTCTTACACTGCCATTCTGCTGAGAGCTGTGCCGGAACGTCTCCTGTGCAGTCTGCCCAGAAAGGCCTGGCCTGCGCTCTCTGCCGTAAGCCCCAGGCTCCCGACATCCCAACCCCGCTAATAAATCCCATGGAGGAAACGGAGAGCGCTTAACAGCCAGCAGTGCAGCAGCCCCGGGTCTGGGAGGCATACGGGCAAGGGAAGGAGGGTCACGCATGAGGTACAAGCGTGTCTGTTTGGTGACATGAAAGAGGCTCATACAGGTCAGTGAGGAGGAGCTGCTGCGTAAGAACAAAGGCTCATTAGTCTGAGCAGGAACAAACCACTGTCCTGCATCAGGAAACCAAACGGCACCAGTACTGCGCGGTGGTGGTGGTGGATTTTGGAGCTGCCAGATCTGGTCATAATTATTTGGTTGTTTGAGCTAATGAGATACTCTTGGGTTGCTGCCCAGATGATCTTGGAAATGGCAGTTTGCTCGAGGACGTTAAGGAGGTTTGTTGCCCTCTCTGCTGTGAGGAAGGGAACTTTCTGGGCAGTTGTGGTGCATAAACTCTTAAAATGAACACCTTTGGTTGCTCTGCCGTTGTCAGACACATCCAGGCAAGCCAATTAAAAACTGTAAAATGGATTAAAACTCTTAACTTTTTCCCAAAAGTTTTTATATTGCAATAGTCCAAATATGTATAAATCATAAAAAAGGAACCTTCTGAGGTGTTCTGGAATTACAATAACTACTGACTTTTCACATTAATGTTTCTTTGTCCTTAAATGAGTGCTTTTTGTATTTCCCACTACTTTTGGCAGTTACTGAAGTTACCAGAGTGAGAGTTGGGATGTCTTCTATTCCCAAAAGAATTTTTCCAAAATAGGGTTTTAATACAAGCAGGATGGGGCAAGCAGTTGGATTTGAGATGAGAACCTTTTCTGTGGCACAAACGATTGTAAAATGCTGTTTTAAACTCTTCAGTTTAAATTCAGTGCTGGGTCTTGGAGTTCTCATTTGTGCCATCAATTAGCCATTCGTAATTTCCCACCTTTCCCCACGTCTGCTCTCCCACCTAGTTGTTATTTATGGCCTTGTGTTGTAGCCTTCGAGGACAGACGCTGGCTGTGTGTCCGCGCTGTCCCGCGCCGTGCAGTTCTGCGCAGCTGCCGACGCTTCCCCACCAAACTCAGCACTTGGCAGTCACCCCTCAGCCTCTGGTGACTCGACGCGGAGCTGAGATGTGCCCAGCAGCTGTCCCTGGTTAAACCTGGGGTTATTCTGATTCTACATCACCCGCCTGCCAAACCTGCTAGGCTGAGGACTCTGAACTCCCCAGGCAGGACACTGAGGACAGGACTGCTGCCGTGACAAAAGGGACCATCCCACCATTTCTTTAGATAGATTTTTCTTTTCCTGTTTGAGAGAGGTTTTTTCCATTAAAGCCTAGATGTGGCTAAAAAGGAATGGTGATCTGTTAGCTGGACCCTGAGATCTTCTAGATGCTCCACCAGCCTCAGTGGAGAGTCTGTCCCAGTCCCCGTGGAATTCCAGATTCCAGGTTGGATTGGTAGCCAGGTTGGTTCTGGTAGAACGGTAAACAAGTAGCACTCCTTTTCCTGGCTGCGTGGCTTCCAGTTCAGCCCCAGCAAAGCTCCGTGCCTGGAAGACCGGCTCGCAGAGACAGAGCACCGCAGGCTCCGCAGAGCCCCCGAGTGATGCACGTTTGGGAGGGGGCTCACACCTCCTGGTTTTACAGAGCGAACCGGCCCCCTGCGTTTCTGACGTACGTTTTCTCCCCCAAGCTGGTCCACGGGCGAGTGGAGCGCGTGCAGCAAATCTTGCGGGGGAGGACAGCAGAGCCGCCCCGTTCGCTGTGTCCGGACGAGGGCTTTCCAACGGGAGGAGGTGGTGGCGCACGCCCTGTGTCCCGTCAGCACCCCCACGCAGGAGCAGCTGTGCAACAGGCAGGACTGCCCACCCCAGTGGAGCCCTGGCCCGTGGTCTCAGGTGAGAAGAACGTGCATTTCTGTCTGCTGGCGTAACGAAAGCGCTGCCAAAAACTGCTCAGAAAGGACAGGGCAGCCGTTGTGAAAACCTGTATTTTGCAAGTGGCTCTGTTTGTAATCCATAAATGGTGTCTGTGCTTCCAGCAGCCTTCCGAAGGGCGGGAGGGTGGCCGGAGGCGGGTGCTGTCCTTCTGGGTACATACTGACGGACAGGCAGGTCTTTCTGGTTTCAGAACTTAAGGCTCAATGAATTCTTCACTCACCCTTTCTTTCACTACCACTGCTGCTGGCACGAACTGTTTACGTGAGGAGAAACAAGGTCCTGGGAAATCTGCCATTTCAGAGAGCCGCCAGCACACTTACACCGAAAGGAGCTATGTTATTTTTACTTTCCCATCTTCATTCGGTGCGATTGAAGGGGCTTTTCAGTTTTCTGAAAAATCTGTTACCTCTGTGTACACTTCTTGGTGCTGTTACCCCGCAGGTGTCCAGGACCACCCTGACCTACGCGTTCCGGTCTGCCTCCCCAGGGCTGTGCCCTCTCCTGTGCAACGACAGACCCGTCGCTGCTCAACAGCCCGTCGTAACAGGGTTTTACCGCTCAGAAAGAAACTCCCAGTGTATGAGGGAAACCTCAGGGTGGCAGGGTATAGAAACCAGGCATGAGGCTTAGATACCTACAAAGGAAAAGTCTTCAAACACGTTCACACTTCCAAACTTTCCTCCCTCTAAGATAAAAAACCCCGCACAATTAAAGAAGTCCGTTTTCCTCCAATGAGGAGGTGTCTGGTTCAAGTTGGGATTCCCAGGTCCGCTGACGGCAGTGACGTCCACAGGCCCTGCAGAAATGCAGTGAGCAGGCCCGTTGAACAAGTCAGCGGTGATGTTCAGATTCAGCTGAGAGCTGTTACATCACCGGCTCACAGGAGGTAACAGGGAAAACATGCAATATCCCCAGCCTCCCATCAGCAATCAGTCACTTTAAACAAAAGGAGTTTTTTGTTTGTCTGGGGGAAGATCACAACTGCAGCTTTCCAGCACGCAGCTGCTTCTGTGGCATCTCAGCTCAACGCCACTTTAAAAGCATTTGTGATTGCATACGGACAGTGACAGCGCAGGATTCTGCCTGGGCCTGTGCCCCTTAACTACCAGAAAAGCGAACAGTGGGAAGAGGAAGGGCAGGGCAGAAAGCTGCAGCTTTATTTCAGAGCCCTTTCCTTCTTCAGCCATCAGGGATGGCTCCTTCGTTCTGCTGCGTGCTGCGGCCACGAAAACTGCGGAACGCCTCCCCGGCTGAGCCGCGGTTCCGCACCGCGTGTTGGTTCACGGGTGACTTGCCCTGAGCTCCAGCTGTAATCCTGGCCGTTGAGTGTCCTGGGTCAAACTCCTTAGCTGTGGTCTGTCTCAGGGTCTGTCTTACAGTGAGAGTCATGTGGTGGGGAGTTACATACCGATTCCCTGGGAGTTTCTCTGCCTCTACCTCATCCCCCTAGGCCGAGGTGGGGACAAAGTAACAAACAGCTGAGAACATCCTGCCGTGGGTGGTCAGGACCAGCCTTCACCTGTGCTGTCCAGGGAAAACGGCATTTTGCTCACAACTCCAACTTTCCTCGTCCTCACTTATCTGTCCTACGTGGGGGCTGAGAGAGTTCATGGTTTATGCTGAGAAAGCACTGACAAAACGTGCTAGGAGTGACACGCAGATGTTGCTGTGCCTTGTTCACCAAGTTTCGAGTTCGCTTACACCGCACGGGCAGGTACACAGCACGTTAGCCATGGCTGTGCGCCGGTGTTAAATACAGATCATGCCATTTTCACTTCCTCCGGTTCAAATGACTCTTTCTTTCCACCGCAGTGCTCCAAGACTTGTGGGAGAGGCGTTAAGAAACGGGATGTCTACTGCACAAGCACCGGCTCTCCCAAGGTTAAAATCTTGCCTGAAAGTATGTGCAGCAGCGACCGGAAACCCGAGTCCCAGCAGACCTGCGTGCTAGGACGCTGCCCCAGAAACGACCGACTCCAGTGGGTGGTTTCTTCCTGGAGTGAGGTAAAGTGGTGCAGCTCCGTGGCTCAGTGCCTGGAAATGCTGACTCGGGGACACCCTCCCCACGCTGGGCAAGGAGAGACGAGCTGTCATTCCCAGATCAGGTGTTGTAGGTACTGGGAGGACGCGTAGCCAGGTGTACCCCGATGCCTTTGTTTGTCAGGACTCGCAGTGATGTGGGTTCACACTTCAGTTTACACACTACGGTCTTCGTGGCTTTGGTTACGTGACGTTTCTGCAGTTTCGCAGTCTGGGGTCTCCCGCACGCAGCACGTTACCTGGAGGTGTGTCTGTCGATCGCAAACGTGTGCTCTCCCTTTGCAGTGCTCAGCCTCTTGCGGCCCAGGCGTACGAAAGCGAGAACTAAAATGTGGTGAGAAAAGCATCCATGGGAAATTGGTCACCTTTCCTCCGAGAAGATGCAGAAACATCAAGAAACCAAACGCCGACCTGGAAGAGGCTTGCAACAGGGGAGCCTGTCCATCCCAAAGCTCGTATAACACCGTGTCTGGCTGGTACTCCTCACCCTGGCAGCAGGTAGGAATGGGGCACTGTCTCGCCTCGGTCCGGGCTGGCACTCTTCTCCGGCACTTTCATGTCTTGGCTTTTACGGAATTTAGAGAAGGGGCGAGTTTCTCTGCGCGGTAGCTCAAGCAGCATCCCCCAGTGCCTCCCACCCCACAGCGTGAAAGACCAAACGCTGTGACTCTGGCCCCTGGGCAGCGTGCCCGCTGGGATCAGTGGGGCTGCCGTGCTGGCTTAGGGAGCACCAGGCGCAGGAAAGCCGAGCTTTCCCAGCACAGAACGGGCAGCAGCTGGCTGCACAAACGCCTGCCGGCCTAAAATGCCGACGACCAGGCCACTGTGACTGCAGGGCAGTGCCAGCCCAAGCTCCCCAGGCTTACCTGGCGCGGCGCTCAGATGTCCAGCTGCGTGGAGGAGAGATCCCGTACAGCACTCCGCAGGTATCTCCCACACGGAGCTGTTCCCTCAGGGTGGCACTCAGCCCCAAAACACGGTGCAGCCGGTCTGCATCCATCACACACTTCAGTGCAGCTCATTTCTTTGTCCTGAAACTGCAGAGAGGAAGAATGTCACCTAAAAATGTTACTCATGCTTGAGAGGCACTACATTCCACCCCCATTTTCCAGCACTTCCTTCTCAGTCTTCCTCGAACTGCACCGTGGCCAAACCACGCCATCTCGGTGTACGCCGTGTCGAGCGTCTGCACAGACTGCCCCAATTCCCCACGTACTGTCATTAATTATGGGATCAGTCAACACATACAAGTGAAAGGCTTGTTCGGTTTAAAGATCCTCCTGCCAATGCACAGTGTTTTTCCCCAGATACTGCCATAACTATCGCTCCAACGCGAGTTTTATCTCTGTTCAGTCAGCAGAATTGGGCCCGAAAACTCAGAGTTCAAAAGAAATCAGTGCAGACAATCAGAAACAGGTTTTCCAAAATGTTCAGTTTCTGTCTCGGTGCCTAAGTAGGAAACCACTTTTTCAGCTGAGACCTTAAAGAACCAAACTTTCGGAAGGGAGAACAGACACACACCTCCGAAAACTTAGTCCCTGTGGGGGTTGCTGCACAGCAACGCATCCGACCCTGACCTCTCTCTTTCAAAGTCTCATCCCAAGCCCTTGGAAGTTACTCCTTGGCCCTCTGGGCTCCCCGAGTCCCTGTAACGAAAGGCGGCTTTCACGTTCTCCCCTTGGCAGTGCACAGTGACGTGTGGCGGGGGAGTGCAGAGCCGGAGCGTGCAGTGCCTGCACCACGGAAGACCAGCTTCTGGGTGCGTGCCCCAGCAGAAACCAGCAGTCCTGAGAGCCTGCAACACCAACTTCTGCCCCGTCCCTGCGAAGAGAGGTAAGGCTCGGCTCTACATGCTGCACCGGAGTCGGTCCCTTAGAGCTCCACATCCAGCAAAACCCACCTTTGCCAGTTGCACCCACTGAAATGAGCGTTTGGCACATTCCGTCATAACTGAATTTTTCCCAGACTTTCCCGCTTTACTGTAACTTTGATAGAACAGCAACTCCCTTCTCAGAGTGAGTCCTCTTAACGCAGCCCTGACAGTGCAATTGAGACATGAGAGCTTAACAACAGCGATGTGTCAGCAAGTTATGCCCTTTGGTTCTGAGCTGCATCTTTAAACTCTCTTGGTGGGTAACACGGGAGCACTGTACGCTGGTACTGTTCTCTGATCAAAAATTCATAGAATCACAGACTGCTTTGGGAAGGGACCTTAAAGATCACCCAGCGCCACCCCCTGCCACAGGCAGGGACACCTTCCACTAGACCAGGTTGCTCCAAGCCTCATCCAGCCTGGCCTTGGACACTCCCAGGGATGGGGCATCCACAGCTTCTCTGGGCAACCTGTCCCAGTGCTCCCCACCCTCTCCGGGAAGAATTTCTTCCTGATGTCCCATCTCAATCTCCCTCTTCCGTTTAAACCCATTACCCCTTGTCCTGTCACTCCCTGCCCTTGGAAGAAGTCCCCCCCAGCTTTCTTGTAGCCCCCCCCGGCACTGGAAGGGGCTCTAAGGTGTCCCCAGAAAGTTAAACTTCTGAACTAAGCAATAAGCACTTGCCATTTATTTTTAGTCTTTGAACGTCCGCCCAAGCTGCAGAGCGCACCCACAGCTCGGGAATCCAAAGGTGCTCTGCCTGCAGTGTCCTTTCTTTCCTTGTTGCTGCTGGTGGGTGTATGCCGTGCAGTCAGGGAACAGGAACTTGGGCTCTGGGCACACCTGCATGTGTGGGGCAAGAGGTTTTGTGTCACTGCCTGAGGGAAGAGGAATTCTCTCCGAAGAGGGAGGTGCATTAGCCCCATCCCGTACATCTGCCAGGCTGGTGGCAGCTTGTGGCTCCTTCACTGCGGCAAAGCAGCTTTTGCAGCTCCCGGCCTGGCCCGTGCTCACCTGGGTCTGCTGAAGCACTGCAGACACCACTTTCACACGTGACTGCCTTGGTACCTCTTAAAACGGGGAGCTGAAAGTAGGGACCTCTGGAAAACTCAGGCCGGATTTGCCAGGGAAGGGGGTAGCAGAGTTGGGACCAGAGGCCACGTGCGGGCTCTCTATCTCCCTGGCATCAGCCACCCCCATCTGTGGCTGTTCCTGGCACTCGCTGGGCACAGAGACCTGTAAAACCCGGTGGTATTTCAAGAGGCCGTTCTGCTGCATCCGCTGGACACGCCGCGTGTCAGGGACCCGAATCCCAGCATGGACAGACAGGTGAAATGGTCCCAAAGGGACAGGGAAACAGTTCTGCCCCTTCTGTGAGGAAATGTTCCTAACGCTCCACATCAACCTTCACAAAAAGTTGTGCCGTACCCCGGAGCTTTTGTTTCACATCCTTTTCTGTCACGACACAGCAAGCCCTCTTCCTTCTCCCCTGCCTGCCCCCCCCGGCTGTCATGTCTGGAGTGATGTCTGGTATTGATTTTGGCCTTGGCCTGCTTCCCTCTCTGCTCACATCTGCAGGAGCCCTTTCCCCTGTGTTACAAGTGGGTCGTCAGGCTCTAGAGAGCGATTATCTCCTCGCTGCACTCTAACTTTCTGTCTGAACCAGCAAAAAGAGAGGGAACCAGCTGTGCTGGAATCACGTGGAAGCCAGTCGGTCTACGTTATCAGCCAAGCAGCTCAGCTCAGCCATCACCCTCAGGACATTCCTGTCAGGGAGTTTACACACTTCCCTGGGCAGACGGGGTCAGTGCCATCCCGCTCTTGGGTGCGGGTACGGGCACCGTAACTCCCAGAAAACCCACTGCTTACAGCGAACGGAGATTTAAACACGTAAATACTTGGGTAAACAGGAATAGGCGCTGCCAGCCCCACCCATGCCCACCGGAGGGGGTGGGGCTCTTTGTGTTCACTCCAGTGGTCCCTGGGTCATGTCCCCAGGTAAAGTTTTCAGCCATACCCCTGTAACGTTCACCCGGCACCCCAATCTTCAAGAGGGACATAAAGACTGACCAGCTTTGCCTCCTCAGCGCTTCTCAATCTTTTTAAACAGTAATTTGTGAAGTTTGAAAATTTACCCTTCCGTGGCAGGGGAGCATCTCCCTGACTGACCACAGCAGCGTTCCCCACCTTGTGCTGGGCATCTTTTCCATCTCTCTCTGCTCTGGGTTCTCCCAGCAGCACATTCCGCCTGCTGGCGGGGGTGAAGGAACTGAGCGCTGAAGGCCCAGGCTCAGCCCTGCAAGGCCGCGAGCGGGACGGCTCCGGCTGGGTACTGTCGGGCTGGCTCCCCGAAACCGTTACACCACGTCGGCACTTCCAGACAGGTCACGCTTTTTGAAACCGAGGAGTGAAAACGATTAAATTGTTTCCTTACTCACCCAGATGCATTCGAGGGTGACAGCGGCATACACAATCACCTCTGTCGTCACGTCAAAAGGAATCAAGAAAGTGGGGCGGCGAGCGACCAGAAGCTCCTGCAGCCAGATGGCGACGAGCCCTGGCTCGCAGGACGGGACAGTGTCTGTGCTGCGTTTCTCTTCTGAGACTCCACGACCGGCCCTGAGGACGCAGACAACAGTGGCTGGAGTTCTTTCACTGTCTCCTTGTAAATTCCCTTTATCGACCATGGAAGCAGGAGTTCTGGGAGCCACCTGGGATCTTTTCCCATGCTCACAGGAGATTTCAGTCTAGCTATAAATTTTGCTAAACCTCATTTACATGTCTTACTGCTCCCTCAGCCATGGTGGATTTGTTTATAAACCATCCCTGTGAATCATCACTCAGCGCTTTTAAGGAAACATAAAGCATCCACCACGAAACTGCCGAAAGGA
>NW_010259126.1:67460-89587 GCF_000690775.1 Eurypyga helias
GCGTCCCCCCCCGCCGGCCTGCCTCAGGCAGCGGTCCTGTCCAGGGAGCCCTGGGCTCCCACGCAGCCCGACGCGAGAACTGCGCCTCGCCAGTGGGCGCGGGGACGGGGCGCAGAGCGCACTGTGTGCCCGCGCTCTCAGGTGCCCACGCGCTGTGGGTGCGCACGCGCTCGGGGCCGAGGTGTGGGTAAGCCCTGCAGATGCTGGTGCCGACGAGCCATGGGCATCAAGCTCCCGGCTTCCGAACCACATCTGTGATCGGAGCTGGACACAGGGGTGACTCGTTTTACCCTCTGCAGGGAATCTGCCGCCTGCTCTCCTGAGCCTCAAGCGTACGCTCAGATTTTAGTTCCTTTAGCCTCTGACCCTCCTGTGCCATTAGCGCTATCTCTACCAAACTGACAAATTGCATCTCTTATCAAGTGAAAGCTCTTAACCAATGAAGCCAGACGCTAGTATTGCGGAGGTGAAGGCGAGCTCAGGGTTCCCTTCTCTGGAGGGAGTCGCGCAGCGTGTGGTCAGTATCCCCAGAGGCATACACGTGGGAGGGACCACTGCTGCCCTGTGGTCCTGCTGGCACTGTCTAACCACAGCGCTCGGGTTTCTCTCCCTCAGATGACCCTTCCTGTGTGGATTTCTTCACCTGGTGTCACCTGGTACCCCAGCACGGTGTCTGCAACCACAAGTTTTATGGCAAGCAGTGCTGTAAATCGTGCACCAAGAAGCACTGACAGCGGCGCGTTATCCGAACCCTTCCGCGGCAGGATCCGCCTCTCCCAGCAAAGCTGGGATGAGCTTTGCTTTGAGGCCAGACGTGGTGCCACGCAAACCTCTGGTGCTAGAGGCACCAGCTCCGAGGGAACGCCTGAGGTGCTGTAATTGCCGGGGATTGTTGGAAAAGGAACGCTTCGTTTGGCTCTCCACCTGCCGACCTCGCTGGAGTACACGGTGCTCCGGATCACCGGAACTCAGGCTGGAGGGGCAGGTGGTTTCTCACAAGTGTCGCTTTGCACTGTCGTACGCTCTGAGGAAGAAAGTAAGGCACAGAAGCCTTTCCTGGCCAGTTTACCAGACCACAAATCCTGGGGGCTGGAGGAGGAAGGTGGCAGCCCCCGCTATCAGGCCTTTCCCTTCACCTCTTCTCGATGCTGTTGGCCCAGGTGAGGAAGCTGTTCACTGCCACTGTCCCAGACGGACATTCCAGCGGGAACGCGGCGTCACACATGTGGCCACCAGAAGTAAATCGTGCACTACAACGCCGTAAGGTCCTTCTCTGTCAGACTTGCTGCTGGAGAAGCAAGTTCTGCATCGCGCTAATGGTTTCATTGTGCTGAAGAACTCACGTCCTGCTTCGTGTAGGCGCTCAGAGGTGGTAACTGGTGACTTGAAATGTGTTCCTGGAAACACTCAGCATTAGGATATTTGAACTTTAAATATTGCTGTGTTACCAGGAAAATAGAATTTCATATTTCAACTAACTCAAGGAACTCACTCAGACTTACTGAGCTCAATGGTTATGTTTTCACCTTTCTAAAAGCTCGTTAGGTATGTAATTTTGAGGTTTATACTTGCTATTTTAAAGTAGTGTTTTCCAGAAGCTAGGTTGTTTGAATGCCAAGATACTGAAGAATGTCTTCCTTTTACTCTCACGCTTCTGCAGATTTTGATTTGTCCGTCACCCAAAGGAAGTAACAAGAATACACCCCATTACTTCATGCTGAACTTCTCTAAATAGTTATTTATTCACACAGCTTAGATTAAAAGAAAATGGAAGAGGCCGGTGGGTGACTTACTCTAACCAAATAAAAGTAGATCCTATTTTGTACTTCTCCTGGGACTTCTGCTGGGTTCAGAATCCACCAGCAAACAGAAGAAACGGGAACACGAACGTGCAGTCATTCAGCACCGAGACGGCTGGTGACACCACCGACCAAGTGCCACCGTTGAAAACGTCTCTGCTTTGAGAACACACCGGCCTGCTGCCAAACGCCGTCGGAGACAGCGCTGACCTCCTGCAGCTTTCTGGGAGGGCCGTATTTACCCAACTCCACCCCAGCCCACAGCTGCGTCTGATGACTAGTTCAGTGTCACCACCGGTCCCAAGGGTCCTTCCGGCGTGCGACCAGCCAGCTCGGCACTAAGGCCGGACGGTGCGCTCCCCAACCTGGCACTGCCTTCTGCGTCGCCGCTGACCCTTCCAGCAGCCGTGGCTGGCAACAGCCTACACCGCCCTCTCCTGATACTGGACCTTGTGTCATTACAACCATTTTCTAGGAACACTACAAGGGGCTTTTTGCTTTGTTTCTATTATTGTGTCCTTTCTGTTGTTTGCTGTAAAATAATTAATTTATTAATGCATAGCTTTGCCTTTATATTTCTTTGCTCACTTTCTTAAGTGGCAACTGAGGAAAGAAAATGGTAGCGTCAAAGTATGAATTATGGTGTACAAAAAGCTAAAAATATAAGTGTAATATTTAATTATTTTATAAGCTTTGTAATAAAGTACCCTAACTGGTTCGTTGTGTTTGGAGTTGTAAGGAAATCCCGCGTAATACGAGCGGCGGGGGCGTTCATTGCATTCTGCTGGCTGTCGCGTGGCACCCCAAAAAAACCCCCTCCCCCTGCGTAAGGGGCTGACGCCCGCCCTGCGCTGCGAGCAGCCTGCTCCGGGGGCAGCGGCACAGCCAAGCGTGACCTCGGCCTGACGGCGCCCCCGGTCAGGCCTGGTACGGGTTAACGTTAGCACGGAGCCCGTAAAACAGCAGACCTGAGTGTTAACGAGCCACGATGATGAATGGGACGGGGTCATTCCTGTCAGGCGTGTGTGCTGGGGCTGACGCCCGCCCTGCGCTGCGAGCAGCCTGCTCCGGGGGCAGCGGCACAGCCAAGCGTGACCTCGGCCTGACGGCGCCCCCGGTCAGGCCTGGTACGGGTTAACGTTAGCACGGAGCCCGTAAAACAGCAGACCTGAGTGTTAACGAGCCACGATGATGAATGGGACGGGGTCATTCCTGTCAGGCGTGTGTGCTGGGGTCATGTGAAAGCGCGCTGCCGCTGAAGGTGCCCTTACACGGGGAGCGAGGAATGCACGGCCGGGTCCTCGCCGGGGTGGGTATATAGGACTTGCCCGTTAAGAGCAGAAGATGTTTCTCGTCCCAGTGAGCACCCCACCATGGAAGCAGCTGCCTTGGATTGTGCCTGTTGGAGGCACAAAAAGCCAAAACGGCCAAAACCTCACAGTTGTGTTTTCATATCAACACAAAAGCTAAAATACACATAAAATACACAAAAATACAGTTGCCCCTGTGTGCAAGACACACCTGACCTATTGCTTCCCTCACCAACACCAGTGGACACGTGTATCACAGAGCCAGCCTGATTCCTCCCCACGCACATCGCTGCGCAGCGTGGCTCGCAGGACGCGAAGCCTCGTTCGACGCAGCTGTAGGGGTGGGATCTGTACAGCCTCTTCCGTCTGTCGGGGCTACTCATTGCTCCAAACGTGACTCGGCTCAGAAGCTTCCAAGCCAATCCCTAGTATGGGCCTACATCGAGAGGCTGGAGCCCCTCTGCCCTGGGGACAGGCTGGGAGAGTTGGGGGTTCAGCCTGGAGAAGAGGAGCTCGGGGGAGACCCTAGAGCCCCTTCCAGTGCCTGGGGGGGCTACAAGAAAGCTGGGGGGGAATTTTTCCAAGGGCAGGGAGTGACAGGACAAGGGGTAACAGGTTTAAACAGAAAGAGGGAGATTGAGATGGGATATCAGGAAGGAATTCTTCCCGCAGAGGGTGGGGAGACACTGGGACAGGTTGCCCAGAGAAGCTGTGGATGCCCCATCCCTTGGAGTGTCCAAGGCCAGGCTGGATGAGGCTTGGAGCAACCTGGGCTATGGAAGGTGTCCCTGCCCATGGGGTAGGGGTTTAAGGGAGGGCTTTAAGGTCCCTTCCCACCCAAACTATTCCATGATTTACAGCCCTTGCATTGCACTGCCAGTGGGAAGCCACTGTGCTGCCCCGGGCAGGGGGTTCAGACGTGCGCTCTGGCCCGAAGAGCTTGTCTTCCACCAGCCAGCACACACCAGGCAGGGCTGAGGGGAGTAGTGCACTCCTTTCCCATGAGAGATCCCAGGGCAGAAACAGCCTGAATGTCCCAGCTGGGCTGAACTAGAGACAAAACCTGAATTTCTCAATTCACAATGCAATGTAGTAACGTCATGGCCCCTGAAGAAAAGCATCTGTCATGGGACCCTCAGACAACTGATGGTTTTGTGTACTTTCTGTTCAATAACAGGAAGTATTCAATGATGAACAGAATCCGTTCTAATCTGTGGGTTCTAGCAATGGCGGCAGGAACCTTCAGCTAAGCCCTAACTTCCCGGTTTACTCTCT
The DNA here is from genome assembly GCF_000690775.1 of Eurypyga helias. Lineage (NCBI taxonomy): Eukaryota > Metazoa > Chordata > Aves > Eurypygiformes > Eurypygidae > Eurypyga > Eurypyga helias. The sequence goes on from NW_010259126.1 coordinate 71,845, forward strand.
GAAGCAAGCTACTGCCACCACGCACCCCAGTCCTAACCCTGCTGTGCTCTGCGACTGCAGAGCGCCCGCTCTTCTGACGGGTCACACGCGGCCTTTGTAGCCAGCTACCGCTGCCTGTCAGCAGAAGGCTCATCAGCCCAGACTCTGTAAAAACACACTGCCAAGTGCCGAGGTGCCCAGAACTACCACGCTTGGTGTGGGGGGAAAGGCAGCCAGCGCAGCCAGCAAGGGGCTGCAGCACAGCGCTCTCCAATTAAGCACAGCACATTCTTCTTCAAACCCTATCATTTACCACTATTTCATTTTGAGGTTTTTGGTGTCCACTTCCAAAATACTAGTTGCAAAACCAAAACTTCGTAGAAGCAAACGGGAACATCTAATTTGCAAAGCACGCAGCCCTCGAGCGAGACGGCCAGACAGCACGTGGGCATCTGCGGCACCTACCACGGTACACGCTCTGAACTTGAACTGGCCAGGTAACACCCAAAGCCAGGTTTTTCTTTACTGTTCTCAGTTGCAATGGAACTGGTCATGAAGATCCTGTTGTAAGCTCGTTGTTCAGGTAACGCAGAGCTTGTGCAAGTGGCAGCAGCAGCGCACTGGTCTCTAGCCGGGTCACACCTATGTTACGTCAGCCGCGCGGATTCGGGAGCGGAGCAGCACAGCTCTCAGGCAGCCGATACAAAACACCCAACTCCCTCAGACACGTTTAGCATCTGGCACACTCCTCACCCATGCCGTGTGTTCCTCAGCACAGCAATTCTAGCCCTGAGCTTACCCATTTTTGAGAATCCTGCCCAGCCTCAGCAGCCCCTGCTGCACGGCGGGGCCTGAGCCCTGTGTCCCCCCACCGCGCCGCGAAGGTGGAAGAACTGGGGAGCTGGAAGCCAGCAGTTCACAGAACTGCCTGTGGAAGGGCGGAGGGTCGATGGTGAAGTCTGGGATTAGAGGGCCTTGACCTGTTGCCATCCAGAACTGGGAGGCTGAAGGGAGGCCAGACTGACCTGTGCTTGCTGCACAGCTTTTGCCTTGCGTTGAAGGCAAAAAACACCCACTGCTCGGTGTTTCTGCTGCTCTTCAGCAGGGGCCAAGAATGGGGTTTTCACCTTGAAACGGGAAACAATAGAAGGGAACCTGTCTGCCGACTGACAAAAAGCAGAGACAAGGTTCTGTACAGGATTTGCCGATGCTCGCTTGCTCTCGGTTGAGTGATTTGCTCACTCTTTTTACACCCAATGCTAAATCTGTGGTCAGGGAGGGGGGTTTCTTCTCACCCATTTGAGATCAGCTGGGCATTTTCCACCACGTTCCTAGCATTACTGCACACATTTAAACCTCTTACAACCCTCCTGTGCCTCGCCAGGCTCTGAGGCTTGGCCCTTGGCATCAGGTCTGGGGTGCGGCGGCAGCTAGTGGGTTTGCAGCTACTGGTACTTGCGCTGGGGAGGGGGAACAGGAGAGCAGACACTGTTTCGGTTCATTCTGAACTCTACGCCTACGACATCGCAGTCTGAGTGGTCAGAGGCTGGATCTGATGAACCAAGCCATCCCTCTCAGCCCTGTCAGCCCTCTCTCTAGCTCACTGTATCCACTATCCCCTCTCAGAGCAGCTTGATTGAACAGTTTTATTTACGGCCCACGGCTGCACAAAGGCAGCTGCAACGGGGCCCTTGCACTGACTGGTACTGGTAACGGTGCTGATCTGCTGGGAGAGTGTGACTGCCAGGAGAGGTCTGTGTCTTGGTTTGGGTCAGAGCAGAGATTCCTCTAACAAGGCCAATTTTCCCATCTGACACCCAAACCCTTCTTACCCACAGGCGTACGATATATACCGTAGAGTTCCCCCAAGCTGCTCATCTAGCTCTTTTGTATACAAGGAATTTAAGTGGTATTTAAGGTGGAAAAAACCCAAACTTTTCAGGTGTGCCAAGTGTTCCTGCTCGGGAAGCAGCTCCCCAGCTTCCTCGATTACAGAGTCCCCTTGGCCCAGGAAGAGAGCACTCCAAGAACTGGGCTGTTCTGGTGCTGGCTGTTGGAACTGCTCTTCCCCCAACTTCTCGTTAACCTCCTGCCCCTGGTGCCTGCGGGCTGGACCCCAGCCAACCCTCCCGCTGCCCAAGCCCTCTCGGAAGGAGAGTTTACACCTCAGCTTCCAAACTGTGTTACTGGGGCACACTAACGATAGAGAAGAGGGAGGCCAACAGCGGATTTGCCCTTTTAAAAACAGCAGTCAATTAAAAAATAAAGTACCAATAATGTGAGAATCGTACAGCCCTGAAACCGTCAGACAGTCTGGCACACAGCTCTGTCTCTCTCGGACAATTGCATCCCCTTTTCACTGCTGCTCTCCTCCAGTTCCAAAGCTGCCCCCCCGCAGCCGTGGGGGGTGGGAGCAGAGCGGGTAGTGAAGCGTCCTGGGGTAATGCGCTTTGACAAGGCGCTACGCTGATTAACAGCCACGGCTCTGGAACAGCCCAGCTCCCACCCCTGTCCGTGGACAAGTTCCTGCTTTCCGTTTAAACCTGAACAGTCACATCTAATCAAGGGAAAATAAGGATGGTTTTATGAACTCCATGAGAAGAATTCCCCTCAGGTGCAGGCTGCACGGTTTGGTCAGCTCGGTATCATGTTTTAGCATTCGTATTAATCCCGCAGAGCCCGAGCCAAGAAGGCCGGCTTTCGTACGCGCCGGAGGCCGGGCAGAAACGCGTGGGCAGTTCGCTACGATTTCAGCTAAACTTGCAATATGCAAATCAAGATTTACGGCAAACGAAGGCTTAGAACTATGCATTTCTCTTCAGGTGGAAAAGGCATCGTGTAGTTGCAAGGTGCCAGAAAATACGAGAGCCGGGCAGGGAACAAGTGAGTCAGCACTCCCAGAAGGCCCTGGAGAGCTGTACATCAGCGTTTTGTGTCCTGATGACAGGAAACAAAGCGGTTCGCAGCCTGAGATTTTCTGGAAGATATGGGGTTGACCCAGCACTCAGCCCAAGTATCTCCTTTCAGCGTTTCCAACTGAAAACTGTGAAAGTGTCAGGTAAATCCAGGTTTTTCAACAAGGCTAAGCTAAAAGAAAAATTATTGGTTTATGGAATGTAAGTATCCTGTTGAAAACCCAGTGATGGGAAAAACCTGACTGAGGGCAGAGAACATTCACATTCCCTGCTATTCTCCCCTCCCCTCCCTTGTTTCTCCATGCATAAGCAATCAGGAACATTCCCACCCATGTGCTGACTCAGCTCTGCTGCCATCGCCCTGCTCCCTGCCTCATCGTTCTGGGGATAGCGCAGAGTAACACACACCGCATGAGAAAGACTCAGAGGTGCTCTGGAGAGATGCATTCCTGTGTGGTCTTATTCCCCGCTTTATATTCCACAGTACCGAAGACAACAGGATGACACATGGACTGGAGATAGATCCATGCATACTTGCCTTCCTAAGTCAGGGTTTCCGGAGACACATGCCCAAATTTCAACTCAGCCTGAGCCTTGGGGTCCAATTTTTGTCTCAATCAGAGATAGTTTCCCTTAAGCTCAAGGATTCGTAGCCATAGGGATCCGTGCGTACATGCCACGCTGGCCATATCGGGTAACACGGACTTCGACGACGAGGGGGATGTTACGTGAACAGCACTGGGTTGTTTTCCTCAGTCCACCTCCCACATACAAACCACAAATTCCGGATTCTGGAAGCTGCTTTGCCTTATACCTCTAGCGAGTTCCTAGCCTGGAAGAACAAACTGCCTTTAGTTACAGTCTGCCTCGATCCCTGTGTTTACCCAACTCCTGTGAATACCGCATAGAATGTGAAAAACTGGTGCTGTGAGGAAGTATCCAAGAAGGCTTGGACTTAGCTGACATAAATACTTAATTCTGCTTTGGAGAGCAAAAGTGGTTCAGTCAAAGGGATCCGTGCCCAGGGCAGGTGGGCTGGGATCAGACCTTGCAGCTGGATGCCTCCGAGGCTGACGAGAGGATGCTCTCCAGCGCGAGAGCGGGGAACGGCACAGCCCCAGGAGCAGTACTCCAGCAAGAACAGTGTGCGCGCATGTGTGTTCTTGGACAGCCATCTAGTGAGAGCAGCGAGGAACCAGGGCTGGGGGAAATCCCGTGAACGCTTGCGGGGACTGGAGCTGCACTTCACGTACCGCGTGACCAGGGCTGAGAGGGTGCGCTTCCCAGAGCAGGACACGCGTCACCTAACCACTGAGACATCACACTACAGTTCTAGAAGTGAATGTTTGGCGAGAGTTCAAGTATTAAAAAAACATCTGAGGTTTAAGTAAACCTCAAAATCCTGTTTAGGAACAAGTATCTGTGCATGTTTATATATATATGTTCACCTCACTCTTTTCTGTTCATTTATTCTTTTTTCTTTTCTTTCCATTTTTAAATCAAAACATTGCTGTCAACGGAAACCCCTGCAGCATCCAACATTAGGAAAGGGCAAAGTCTGGAGGGAGAGGCCCTTAGCACTGCCCCTGGGAATTTGCAGAGAGCCTGCTTCGCCGGCGTGTTTGTACTCTGCCATTTCGGCTCACCTACACTGAATGTGGGTGTGGAAACAACAACGCCTGTTGAGTAAAACAAGAGAACGCGTGAGCCACGTTCACACCAGAATAACCCTTGCCTTTACTAGCTGTGTGCACTCAATCCTAGCTCTATGGGAAAAAAAACCCCAAAAAGGCAGCTCCCAACCACCAGAAACATTCGGGTATGATGTCCCAGTTTGCTGTGCAGTTGTTCCAGGGAGAACACTGACAACACCCTACGGTCTCGTGTCTGTGCTCCGGATGCTCGCAGAGCCACAGCGTGCAAGGTTATCCTCTCGACAGAACGACGCAGCACGTGTGCACTGAAAATGAAGCAGCCAGTCTGCACCTCATCAGTCCAGCCGCTACCCACGAACCACTGCGTGCCAGAACTCTCGGTGCCAGGAAGACCGCGCGCGAGGAGAAAGCTCCCAGGTGGTCTCTCTCTCTGTGGTCACCAAAAAGTAAATGAAAAAACGATCAGCTGAAATAAAAGATGAAGACGCTAGTGGAAAACGTTATGAAAGCGATGGCTCTCCAAAGCTTCCCTCTCATAAACAGCCACGGAGTAGCTGCAGGGGGGTGAGCAGGTCAATGAAGAGACAATTAAACCCTGCTGCTGATGCTGTAGAATTTCTGCTTAGATACTTCCTGCCTCCCCAGACTCAGGGAGGACTGCCGTAGCTGCAGCCCAGGTCAGCCCGGAGCCGCGGCTGCTCTGCACGCAGAGCTGCTTTGTTCCTATGGACCTGCCCTGTTCGCCAGCCCCAGGCCCGGCAATCTAACAATATACTTAAAATAGCTGCAAGTGGGCTTTGAATTCCGCTCAAACATCAGCTCTACACGCCTAATTAAATATCCTCGACACACAGAAAATAATTGCAGGGAAAAAGGAATCTCTCTCAGGAGGGCCAGATGATTTTAATTAGGTCTCACTCAGAACCCTCCCATGGCCTCATACGGCTCAGCTCCCTGCACGCTGTGCTCCAGCCCCCCTTCCCCTCTCACACCGGTGCTGCTCTTCTGCCCCCATTTCTCCGTGTTCCTGAAGAATTTATTGTCCTCCAGCCCTCAGAACTCCAGTTCCGAAATCCCCCGGACAGGTGGGGCTGGAGCGGTTGCTGGGTTTTTACCTCGGAGGAGCACACGTGGCGTGCGTCTGTCTGGAGCAGGGCATCTGCACAAAGGTTCCACGCTAGATCGGTGGCGACACCACAGTTGTTTATTCCAGACAGGAGTCACAGCCCCTGTATCCTCCCACAGACCCAAACAGATCCGCTATCAGCCCAACTGGAACTCGGATCTCGCTGCCTGCCTCAAAGGGCAGAGGGATGGAACCCCAAGGGGCATCGCCAGAGACATCCTGCCAAATTCTTACTGCTGCCCCTCCCACCACTGACCTCCGGTTCAATCTCTTTTCTACCCAGGGAGGAATTTGTGCCATGCTGCTGCGGTGGTCTGGGACTGTGCCGAGACAGGAGAGAAGCACCTCTTGGTGTCCCACTTCCAACTGGGATATCGAGGGCTTTGGCATTAAAGAACTGGGGCGTTGCTGAAGTACAGTCTGCCACCTCCCCCCTTCCCAGCCATACTTAGAACCTACTAAAATGTAGACTCCACGAGAACTGGAAGGACACAAATGCCCAGGTTGCAGACATTTACAAACAGCAGCATTATTTCAGTATCACAGATACTGGTTGTCATAGTTCAGGTCCTGCAGCTGACTCCTGTACCATTTCTCCTTTCCTGGTACCGAGTGTTTTTAAGCACAGACTTTTGGTTTGATGTCTTTCGGTGTACTATGGGCTCCCACATACCCAGTATTAAGTACCACAAGCCTCATCCTGGCCCTGAATGGCTTCAGTTTACTACAGTGTGGTTATCTCTCGTCTCAAGGGTTCGTTCTAGATCTCGTGGTGAGACCTGCTTCCCACATCTTTAACTACACGGACATTCCCTTTAAAACTTCACAGACCTTTCAGGAAGCAGAGTTCAGATTATTTTGTTTCTCTCCCTGATTTACTAACCAGAGGTTTTCTTTTTAAGTTCTGAAGGCAGGCAAGAACATGACATTACCGCTGAAGCTGGTGCGAACTTGAAGTACAGAACTACTGAAAATTCAGCTCTGACGTCAGAGTAGAGCCTCGAGCAGGGCGCTGACACAGCACAACACGCAGGTGTATCATCTTAAACATGTACAGGAAGTTATTTTACTATGCTTTTATTTTTCAGCCCTGATACCAAATATGTCAGAGGAACCCACGGTAGTAGGACAGTGCATGTTTGTACCCCCAGTGTATTTTATGTGAGTCTATCATCCTGTGAACCCGAGATACACAAAAACATAAATTTAACTACTAAAATCTGCTCAAGTTTTTTGACAAACGCAGCCGAGCTGCAACCAACCAACCTAACACAGCACGTGCCTGCAAAAGATGCTCTGCAGCCACGACTTGCCCGAGACCCTTTGCAGGTAGCAAAGTTTCAAAGTCCTATCAAGAATACAGGGAAAAACCCCCATGTTTGCTGGATGACTTGCTTGCAAAAACCTGATCTGTTCTATTTTAAAGCACAGCCTCAGAGACACAGAGTTGTCACACTGCACGTGAAACAGGAGAAACGCTGACCCATGTGAGAAACGAAGACACACCTAATGACGCCACACGCGTTCGCAGCACGCGTGCAGTGACAACGCCACAGGGCTCAGCTGACGGCCAACAGAAACAGCTCGGAGATAGCTTTTCTCTCTTGCTCGGTGCTGAGCCTATCTAGTTTTGGAGAATGTCTCGTATTTTGGATTTGAAAGAAATCAAAACCCTCTGTTTTCAGAGATTTAGGAGATTTAAATTCATGCAGTCTGTGAAACTTCACAGAAGCAAAAACTTCCCACAGCTCATCTAGAACTTAAAAGAGGTGTTTGCTCATTCTGCTTGATGTTTTACACTCTTCATGTGAGACAACTCCCTCCACTGATCTCCCCCAGAGGTCTTAATTTCAGAACAGAAGAGCTGTACCGCAGCAGCAGGCTGCATGGTGAGGTGGTAGAATAAGGTGTAGAGGAACTCTTATGTCACGTGGGACAACTTTGAAAGCAACTTACAGGTGCGTAGATTATTGCAAAATGAACGATAAATCCTTCCTTTATACACCTTTTGGAAACTATTATAGGGAATGCTGTAACAACCATCCCCAGAAGCGTGCTATTCTTGCTGCTATGTATCAGTAAGACCTCAAAACTTTTGCCTTTTCCCCTGTTCTTGTACCTGCACATCAAGAGGGTTGTGGAATAAAACTGCAGAGGCTGCTACTAACAGGCTCTGAAAACAGAGGAAGAAAGAGCTCGCAGATTCCCCGACTAGAGCTCGTTGCTATGTAAGCGTAAGAGGAATGATCAAAGGTCGGGGGGAGATTGGGAAGAGCACATCATGCAACACGGGGGAGGTATGGAACACGACAACTGTCCAGGTGGATCTGGCTGGCTGGACCTGCTCGCTAGATTAAAGTATGTCCCGGTTAAACCTAAACAGCACAAAGTCCACGTTTTACTGCTCAGAGTACATGAGAAGGGCTGGCTCCTTACAGCCAGCTACAGGTCTGGGGAGGAGATGGCCTGCTTAGGGTCAGGCAGATCCGGAGTCCTTGCTTAAAAGCATTGCCTCCTTCAAAGTACAGACCAGAAGTAGCTCCGGCTTAATTCAGATGATGGTAAAATCATCAAGCTGGCACACAGGGGAACCTTGCATGAGGAATGGCACAACTCTTAATGCAATGGCAGTAGTCATGACTTTGTTTCCTCCCATGGTTTCACTGCAGCTCTTGTCTCCAGCCGTCTGACAGCACCGTACAGAAGCACATGGCAAAAGAGCTGCACTGCTGCAAGCAGCAGGATCCTTGCTCCCTTCCCCGAGGAAAAGCTCGGCGTGCAGATGTTTACAGCAAGCGACAAAACTCAGAAGGAACCTCTTCACCCTACTCTTACACGTTATACCCATCTATTTCTGAGCTACCTTTGCCAGTAGAAGCTCTCTAGCCCCCACTTCCCAAGCCTACTCCATTGAACCAGGCACTAAATGCATGTGAGCAACTGCGTTCATACTGCTTGCCCCAAGGTTTTGCACATACGTGGATCTACTCATATGCTTTAAGAAAAAAATCTGCAAGTAAAAACATGAATGTCCTTAAAACTGCCCTTCTGAAAATAGCTCAGCCTATTTGTAAGAATTCCTGCAACTTAGCACATGCTTCATCTTCAGCTCAGAACGTTAGCCAAGTAATAATCAGCACTCAGCAAGAATTAGAAAGCCAGTTTGTCACAGTGAGGTCATGGGGAGGATTATTCCTGCTTTATGTCTCCATTTATAATAAATATTCCTCAGCCTGTCACGGAAAGGATGTAGAACATATTTATACTTTCAACCTCCCTTTTCACATACAATTCATCAACTTGTTCTAGTAAATTCAATAGGAGCCTATTCCCTTTTGTCATTTTTTACATGGCTCCTGGCTCAGAAGGACCAATAATCTACCTTAGAGGGCGATGGAGATACTGTGCATCTTTGAAAGTCAGTGTAGAGTAGCAAAGGTATTGAGCTATTTCCTTCTAAGGCAGAACACAACTGTACAAATCTACTCAGGGTCAAGTCAAACAGCGGATGCACTCATCTCACTCATGCTGCTTATGAGCGTCTGTTGGGATATCATGATTCACTTTCACAACTCGGTCTTACTCCTATCCAAGTATTTATTGCCAGATAACAGTCGGGTTGGAAAAACAGCCTACATGGCAGGGTAATGGCTGTATCTTCCTCTTCCATAAACACTTGAAGGAGAATCTAGTGCGCTTCTCAAACATCCTCTGCCCTGAGAAAGGCAAGAGGAGATGTGAGCCGTGTCTCACTAGGTGGGAACGAGCTATTGGAATAGCCTGCGGTAGTCACTGAGGAACTAGCACTACCCTAAGGGATCCATAAGAACATCGAGTGCAGTCATCTCTGCATCTGCACACCGAGGTGCCGAGGAAAATGGCGATGAAGCTGGATATTGCACAATTTGATGGGAGTCTACATTTTCTACATGGGAATCAGTAACCCAGTTGCCATGTCCTAATAGTCAGGGAAGCCAGGAGAACTAGTCCAGCCCGTAATGGGGGGCCCCAGCATGACATCTCCCATACCCAGATGGTCAGAGTTATGCAGATCGTACAGGACTTTCCTATGTCCTCAGACTCTCCAAGGGACAATAGCAAGGGAGCTGGCGGTGGTATTTTTACAGGCTGGAGACTCCTCATACTGGGAAATTCCCATGAGAACATCTGGAGAACAGCACACACCAACAACAATTTGCAACTTGGTGTTGCCAAGTTTGCAAAACAGGTTGAAGAAAAACCCTAGGTTGTTTTGGTTTTCACTCTGAAGATCTTTGCAGCGCCGCGGCGACCATGCAACTTTAAAAATAAAATGAATCAGATGGGGGAACGTGTTATAATTCAGGTCCCAAGCCAGTGAAATGTTATTAAAAGGCAGGAAACAAAACATGTCAGCTAAGATTTCAACAGGATGGTATCTCAGACAGGCTTATGGCATGGAATTGGCCAGCAAACAGAAAAAGCATTTATTTACAAGACGTGAAGATACGTGTTGTATCTGTATCCACTATAAATACATAATGAATATTTTAATGCATCCTGTTGAAGCAAATAGAGTACAGACAGCTATTTCTTTTCACAAACATGTGGAAATTATCATGATGGAATTACTCTTCAGAAACTCAGGCATGAAGTTTTGAGGAACTGCCAGTTGTACTCCAATAAAATAATTGCTTAGAGAGAAGGCAACAATTTTTTCTATGAAGAAAGTTTCTAATCCTAAAGTTTCTAATCCTACAATTCTTACCCAAATGGCCTTCACTGAAGTCTACTGCATAAAGAAGTACTCTACAGTGAGTGAAAAATAGTGAAAAAATTAGTAACATGTTCAAACTTCCCAAAGCAGATGTTTGTCTTGAGACAAACGTGAGAAATAACTTGCACACGCATCCTTTTTTCACAGCAGAGCTGACAGGGTTGTGCAGCATACCATAGCTGGGCTGACTCTGCACTGCCACTCCATACCGCTATTGCGCCGCAAGAGCTAACAGGAAATCAGTACACCTATCCTTAGGAGGAGAGAGGACAAAGATCCTGGAAAGAGAGAGGAAGGAGGATTTATCCCCTCTGTGGCTGAGAATCTGCTAAAACCTTATGTAACGTCGTGGAGTTTTTCAGCCAAATTCACACAATTGTGATTTCATGACAAGAAATCAGAGAAAGGCTGAATGAATGGATGAAGAGGTAAAAAAGAACCACACTGAGAACAAAGCAGCAACCACCTCTAGGTGTTGAAAGAGGTCAGCATTTGTATTTCCAAGTCTGTAAAATTACCATCTTGCTCTGATGACCCTCACCTCCAGCTCCTGATCTTCTCTCCAAAGCACACACCCCCCTCCAACCTCTAACCTAAAGCTGCTGGTTAAAACTTTGCATTCCAATGCACACACAGATTTTCAGGTTACTGTAAAATACTGGTGCTTATCTGAACAAAATGCCAAGCGAGCCTAAAATCACCAGATTTTGTGAGTCTGTCTGAGGTGGCAGCACTTTACAACCGTCAGCGGGGTGTATAAAACAGTCATTAATGGTGTTTAACTACCCTTTGCAACCAGCCATTTGCCATGGAGAGCCGTTAGCATCTCCACACTCCAGCTGGGGAAACCGAGGCAAGAAGGAGATGTCCTTTGTGACGTACCATTCACCATCAGGGTCAGACTGGCTTAGGATGCAGGAAAGTCTCCTTAAAACCTGTTCAGAATCCCACCTACCTTACTGAATCCCTTACTTTCCCACACAAACAAGCCCAAAGTGTTTTGCTAAATAAATCTTAAAGAAACTAATAAAAAAGAGGCAAGCCAGCTGAAAAGTGAGAATTAGGGTTAAATACACGCAAGACAAAGATATGAGCACTAAAGAAAAAGCAAACCCGCAGCACGTGTGCTACACTGTAGGTAACATCTTCAGTTAAGAGGGGCCACACAATAAACCCCTCATGAAAGCCTTCTGTACACCCAGAAACAGCGATATTTTTTAAAAAGTCCTACAAAAGCATCGACCATAACCCCAATTCAGTACAGCTGAATGGTGTTTGTTCTTGAGGTAAGCTCATGTGGCAGGAGTGCAGCACTGGCATTTCCCAGCACTTCAGTGCAAACCTGGAAGCCAGGCTAAGCCAGATGGAAGCCAGCAATACATCAATGGGTGGCCAGGCAGAAAGTCTCCCCCAGCATTTGATCTTCCACCTGCTTCTCCTTTCTAGCTGTATATGTGCACATCAATTCAACCCACATTTCCCTTCCTGACACTGGAAATTGTGCAGGGAGTGTTTAAGACAGAGTGGAATGTGTTTAAACACAAAAAACTAACCACAAAATTTGAATGGGAAGGTAGAGGTTTAGAGCAGAGACCTCTGAGATAGGTGTCTTTAAAATAAATATTCTTCTTGTTCCCTTTGTTTTTCCATGTTGTTCTTTACTCTTCCTCCGAAAGGCGGGTCTGGACAACAGCAAGAGATAAGTGGAGAACAGATGACAGAAGAGAAGATCCAGCTTTGAAAAAGTAAAACCTGTTTCTTCTCGTGTGGCTCTAGTATCACCCTCAGCAGCCTGAAAAGCAGTAGGAATGCTGGGATGGAGCTTTGCTGCAAGCTTGTCTTAGAAACAGTGCCTCTCTGCGTGGCACACCATCACCTTTTTTGGCCTTCTCATCAGGTCTAGTGATGTTTGATACCAGTTAACATGTACCAAGTTATTTCAAAACACTGTAAATCCTCTTTTATTGCGATGGACATCGCTGCCATGGGGCAGAAGGGTGGAAGGAACTCCACATGGGTAAATGCTAGGTAGTTTCTGAACATGCTTCTAGCCTCAATAAACAACAAGAGCCAGTGGAATTCTTTAAGGGGTTTTATACAGGGAGATTGGAGCCTGCGATGCCATGTACCACATCATCACAGACACCTCGAAGATACCTATGGTTAATATCTTCTCCTGTCATCAAATGTGAGGTGATAGTACGAGACCAAAACTTTCTCTTCCTCTACATAGAACAAATACTTTGCTACCTGATACCTGAGCTCTTCAAGAAATAAGTGATAAACAGAGGGCTAAAGTTACATTTATAATGTAGCCCTAGATCACTTCTTCATGCAAAACCACCCCAACATGCTGGACTTCAGGAGTTCTGACTCCTACACCACACTGCATCTCCTGTAACCACCACTCTCCATCCCCATTTCCTAGACTCCCAGAGTAAAATAAAGCCAGTTCCAGCAGGATTAGCAACTATGGAATCAAGGTTTTGTTGATGCGAAGGACAGAGGGATTTCTGGTAGCAAAAGAAGACATAGACTCCCCCTTGAAGCTTCCACTAATGGAGAGTTCTTACTTAAGGGCATCAAAACACTCTGAGTTGTCCCTGGTGACCAGCTCCTGATGGGAATGGGGTTGGCATGGAGCACTAAACCAGTGCAATGAAGAACACTTTCCTGGCACTGATGTAGTGTGTTTTTATGGCAAAGCCGTGCTGACTCCATGACCATTCTGTAGTCAAGCATTTCTTCGTGCTGCACAGACTTGGCAAGAGTTGCAGCACGGGACTTTATCAGTTGTGTCAGTTTGATTGGGTTGTACTCTAGCTTCAGAAATGCCAGCCATGTACGAATATTTTACTGCTTGTGCCTCTGACAGAGGCTGTGTTATCTCGCTCCAGAAATGCACTTAGAGGGCTGTAAATAAAAACCAGAATTCTGTAGGACCTGGATTCCAGGTTGTGAATGGCGAATGACACGCTCACAAGAGCGCGCTGGCCCCCAGTTAGGTTATTGCTATTTTAGCAATTGGATAACGATGGAGAAAGCCACAGCAACTGGCCTTGGGTCACAAGGGAGAGCAGCGCAGAGGTTCAGAAAAACTGCATTTCCCTCTCCCTGCATGTTAGTTCCCTGTCTCAGGGAACACTGTGTTGAGTAACTGTAAAGTACAACCTTTTGATTAGAGATCACAAATAAGTACAGAATAAAATGACTAATTCTGCTGAGCAGCAGCTTTGCATTATGCACATCATAGCACATACACAGCCCAGAGGTGGCTTCTGAAGATCTGTGCTTCCCTTCATCTAGTGCCCATCACCACCTTCCAGCACGTGGGGTGCTCTGCAGAACTGCTGACGTGTTCAGGTTCGCAGACGACAACACCCGCTCAGCTAACGGAGTTTCCTTCAGCTGACACAGTGGGGAGCTCCTCCGAGAGCAGGAGCTGCAGAGTCTGCATTTCCGTACTGCGCTGAACCTGATCCAACACCCATTCCAGCTGACGGGAAGGCTCCCGTTGACTTCAGCGTGCACGGTATTAGGCCCCTGGCGCAGTGAGTTGTAGTGACAGTCTTTGAATGCTGAAGCTCTCGGCTATTTCACAACTTAAGGAACACATACAAGACAGAGCTTGAGAAAGTAATTTTCACTCCTTTTCAGTGCTCATTTTACAGTCTACCACAAAAAATACCAGTTTCTCCAAGCTGTGGAGCACCCTACACTGCTTTTACAACATTCTGTTCTTGGGGGAAAACCAAAAGTATCAGCCGCATTGTCTCAGTATCAAAGTGCTACTTCAGAGCAACGACTGTCTTGTTTTCCAGTACCCAGCAGTTCAGACGTGGATCGTGTTGAGAGCTGGAAAGAGTCAGCCATTTCATTTGCGAATTGCAAAATCGAGTTAAAGCCTGCTTGCCCCCTATGACACCAGGCCACACACCGCCTGGACCGCGGACCAAGAGACGCCGTTCCCTCAAGAGCCCAGCTGAAAGCTGCTCAGAGAGCACCTCATGCTAAATACTTTAAAACATGCTAATTACTTTGAAACCAGTTTCAACAGTCTGATCCCCCCATCCCCGCCCACTTGCTTCTGAAAGCGCTATTGTTTCTAAAACCCACACAATACGAGCAGGAAGGATGCCCTTGTAACTGCAATGCTCTGGTGTTGTGTGCTGCTGCTGTGACTAACCCTGCCCGTGCCAGGCACGAACCCCTGCTGACAAATCGCCAGACACTCTCCTCACCAGTGCCGAGGAGAAAAGAGGCTGTGCCTCCAAACAGGGTTTTCCTTGTCTTATGGGTTTTCTCCATTCCTACATGCCTCCATAATGCAGGATACCACAACCAACATAAGAAATTTGAGTTACTTAATGATCTTACACTGCGTTCTTGGTCCCTTCTGACAGCCAGCCCTTTCGCCACCGTTTATCAGAACAATGCCTACCCCGGGTGACAGTGCTGTGGCCACGGCTTACCAAGTTACACGCCACTGAGATAGAATTCACCTTGATTTCCAATTACTATAAAAACATTTTTTTGTTTGTTAGTTAGAACTTAACATAAGATGGCATCATCAGGGGAATGACATATCCTGGGAGGTTGTTTCAAGAGAGGGAGGAGTACAGGCTATCCATGGAAACAAGCTACTTGAGGTACTTCCTAGAGATCCAATCACTGTCATAGTCAAATTTCAATGTGTGAGGCAGATAAATATGGATGGCAACTGAGCTGCAAATTGACCTTGTAGGCTTGGGATAGATTTAGTCACTGCTGCCAAAAGAATTTTCAGGTACATCAGAGATTTGTGCCCAGGGGTCCTCTTCTTACCCAACTAACTTGTAATCACAACTGTCAGCTTCAGAACATTTATATGACCCTGTGGAGTGTAATGCGAGTCAACCATCTGAATGTGAAATTCGTTAGACAACTGCAGCACGCTCAGTGGGAGCGGATTGTGAGACAACAGTGATGTATAAGAGGAGATGAAAGAACAGGTTAAAGGGTTCCTGCAGTGGTTTTGCAGGTTTGGGAATAGGTGTGCACGTATTATGTGCCAATGTGCCTTCCCACACACCTCGAGAGAGATCATTCGGATGCTGTGAAAACTTCAGCAGTAACAGAACCTGACACCTATCTCTTCCAGTATCAGGGTATAACAATGATTGGACTACACTTTAATAAGTCTTGCCATTCCTTGTTTATCAAGGACATCAAGCTTTGAATGCACAATTTGCTAAATTATAATTTTGCTGTGAGCAGCCGTCCCCACAGCATCTCTTAGGCTATGCCAGTCACCCATCTGTACACCATCCCAGTTGTGTGAAGGGGTTTTGGACACTCCTAACGTGTCCAGTACAGGTAGGGTTTATTTACTACTCCTCCCCCACGCATACTTGTTTTAGCCTTCAGCAGTCCAAAAGGAATCTGTTGACACAGTTAAGGGCTCTGTGTAAAGATGAGCCCTTAGGTGACAAGGGACTATCTGGCAGGCTCTCACCAAGTTACCACTTGCATATTTTTCTTCATTTAGGTTTAGCTTTACTTCCTGCTTCTATTTTTCCCCATAATTTCTTATTGCTGAAGTGGACACTTACAGGGAAAAGCCATACTGCTATTAAAAGAATCAATACTTACACTGCTTCAGTTTGCAACCTCTGCCCTTCATCTGTGAGAAATAGCGATCAATTATGAAGATCTGTCAGGTTTGTTATTACATGAGATCATTTATACCGTGAGGAGGATAAAGCAAAGTCAGCAAGCCAAGAACACATCAAGCCAACTGCCATTTCAGAGCCCACAGTTACAGCCTCTCAGAAAGACAAGCAACTTCCTACATTCTAAGCTCAGAGCTAAGAACAAGGGGACAGTTCTCTTCAGAGTGACCACTACAGAAATGTAAACAGAAATCACAACACACAGCTTGAAAATGCCTAAAAAACCTGTTTCAAATAGTGCTTTTGCCTGAAGGCTAGAGCCTAGAGGCTGCCCCTCCATTATAAAAAGAGTCAACCAGGACAGTACTTACCAGACCCTTTTTATCCTGCAGCAAAAGAATTCCTCAATTTGCCATAGCTGCCCCCATTCAGGCTCTGGCATTACCATTCGGGCACGCAGCTGGGGTCTTCTCCTGCCTCTCTACGACAACGCCAACTTCAATTTCCAGAACCAGCAGCAGCCCAAGTGCACTGCAACAGGTAAAGAGAAAAGCAGCAAAAAAAAAGCTTTCCTATCTCTAACAGCTTGTTATTAGCATGATTAAGCTCCAGTATTGTAATTGAATAGGGCTGACGCGGTATCATTAAACTGCAAACACATTCAGCTGCTGCCTAACCCGACTCCACAGGTGTGCCCAACTCAGGCAAGGGCAAGGGCAGATTTTGTTTCTTGAGGTTTTATGGTTTTGCTTTTCTTCACAAGACAAAAGAGAGACAGGAGCAGAATTTCTGATAGTGATTTTAAACTAATGCTTTGAAGGGGAATTTCTGAATATTTAAACTTTTCCTCACAGTGGGAATTCGGATATTTGTAGCCACTGCCAAGGAAGGACCTTCTACTACTAAACTGTTTGAAACTGAAAGTGAACACGCTGCAAAGCCTGGGCGAGGTGCCAGAGCTGTGCGTTCTCTACTGTGCAAGTACAGCATGTTCAAGACATTTTCTATCCTTAGCAAATGGCTCATCCTAATTTGGAAAGGACTATGTTGAGGGTAAAAAGTTTTTTCATTCTGCACTTCAATTCAGCGGTGATTTAATGAGTTAATTAGTGCCAACATGAGGTCCAGACCCTAAATAAGCTTATGCACCTGTATCTATTTGCACTGCATTGCATGCCAGCTGAAAGCCAAGCACCTCAGGGGATAGGAACCCAAGTTTACTAGAAGAGGCACAGCCCTACGTGCTGAGTCTTCTCTTACTCTCCAGTTAGAGGAAACTTAGGCTTATAGAGAGCTGCTCACACTTTGCTTAGACCTTCCAGGCAGGAAGAATAGCTATGGCTCTGAGAACAAGAAAATGACCTTGACCCCAGGTACCAATAAGGTTTAAGGTACTTGGATCTTCCAAGCCCCGAATGAGCTATTGCTTAAAGTTGTGAATCAAACCGCTTCCATTAAAATGCCTTGGGTGCCACGTATCTGCGTGGAGGCATACACAATACTGCTGACGCCCTCATGACACTAGCTCCTGAGCTAAAGAAGGATGCTTAAAACAGGCTATTCTCTGCTGGTCTGCTTTAAGGGATGCAGGGCAGAAACTGTGGGCTTAAACCACAGAGACCCAGTTCTCCTCGCCCAGCGTGCTCCTGACTAGAGCTACA
>NW_010259126.1:89604-142700 GCF_000690775.1 Eurypyga helias
CACGACGCGGTTTCTGCTGTTGCCGGGGCCACGGTTTCTTCCCAGTGCAGGCTCAAGCTCTCCAGAGTGCGGTGGAGACTTTCCAGACATAGTGGTAGGAATGCATTTAAAGCTGAACCGTTCTTGTTTCCTGCTCTTCTCCCACATAGCTCATGTACAGCTTTCTTTTAAGATGTGAACAATCTTAAAGTATCTATTTGCATGTATGAAACCAGAGTTTGCATCCTACTCTGAATGTGGCCCACTGACATCTGTGTTACTGTGCTTGTCCCGAGGCTGCTGCTGTCTTACACGAGCAATGGCAACCTGCAAAGACGCAGTTTAGAAGAAAAGAAACGCAACTCCAAATGCATTATGCTTATCTCCGATTATAATTCCGGGCATGGATCGTATCTGTACATTTCCGAGCAAACTATCTTGCCACTGGTGAAGTCAGGGTGGATACGCTCCTCTCCTCCTTGCTGCATAAAATTAGACACATACCAGGCATCTGCGAACTGATTAAAAGAGTCTCTCTGGCAAAATAAAAGAAGAGAGGACTCGTTATAAACCTGGTTCCTGGCTCCTGACAGAGGTAGGAACGTAAGGTGCACTGAGATGCTTATGACAGTCCTACTGACTATTACGAGAAATTTAAGTGGTGGTTATATGCTGGAAAGTGGCTCTGAATAAACAGCACTGTGAAGTTCCAAATTTATTTTCTCTCAAAGTCTTACAGAATAAATTTGCCTGCTTTACAGGTGAAGATACATTTTCTCTTGCTGACAGCCCTGCAAACTCTGAAAGTCACCGCTGTGTTCTCCTCGACTTGTGCATTTCATTACTGCTCTTCTGAAGTGGCGTCTTAAGTTAAATCGTGTTGTTAATGTAAGAGAGAAAAAAATCATCCAAATGACTTCCCCACTGCTCTGCTGATTCTACAGGGCTAACAAGAACAAAAGACCCCGGAAACTGTTTTTCCATATACAAGGAGAAAGGCACGCAGGGAACAGATCCTCCTGAGCACAAAGGGATGACTACGTGTGGCTCCCTTGCTGGCCAGGAGAGAAACAACACAGGGACAGGCAGGAGCAAGCTGTGGCCTCTAAGTCTTTGGAACTCAGAAGATTTGGCAACCCCCTTTTCAGCCTCGGTTGCTTGCGCAAAAATTCCGGGAGGTTAAACAACCCTTGCATTCTGACCATGAAAAATACCCTGTGTGTCCAGCTCAAACCAGAGGCACAGCTGCAACCTCCCTCACGCACGCCGCTACGCGACTGGCTCCGATGCGGATGCAGCGGAACCCGTTCGGACAAGGCCCGGGCAGCTGTGTCCAGGGCTGGCAGCCGAAGGTACCTCCTGCACCACGGCTGGGTCCTGTGCTCAGGGCCGGGCGCTGGCAGTTGCATGGGTACCCGCACAGCCACGCTGCTCAGCACAGACGGTGTAAACCAGCCAGAGCTTATTTCCCCCCTGTGCCTCTGGCTGGGTTCTGTGGGGTCTCCTCTCCGGTTGACACGGATGGGTTTAACATGGGAAGAGCTGTGTCAAGTGCACAGTAAACCTTCAGCCATTTCTGCTGCGGAAGTCTTCCCTGACTCTAACAGAACTGCTCCCTGGAAAACCTCTCACTTCGGCCACATACATGAAGACAACTGGCCTCGTGATGTACCAGGAAACTCTGCAACCTGCAGCACGTTTCTGCATTTAGCTTCAGACAGAAATCCTTCACAGGCCTTTAACATGAAAAACAACTAGTTAGTGCACATCCTCAGGTTACTATAAAGCTATAACCATAGCTAAGGGCGGCACAAATCACTCTGAGAATTGATTTCTCTGAATCATAAAGATTCACCATAAAAATCTAGTTATGAGCATCGTTAAAAGAATGAGCTTCAGAGCATGAAATGTTAAGAGACGTTTGCAGTCCTTTAGGAAAATAGTGTCTTGTTCAGGATCAGATTCTAAATCATCCTAAGTTGTCTGAATGCTTACTTCTTGCAGGCAGATCAAGGAGACGAGTAAAAATGTTCGCAAAGTGTGTTTTAAAAGTGTCATGCAACACGCCCAGTCCTGGGGGGTCATGGTCTACTCTTCTCAGAATGGGACTGTGGTCTGGTAACAACACTGAACACCACTTCAACCAACCAAACCATGATTTAGAGGTCTAATTTTCAAAGAAACGATATTCCTGTTGATTGCTTTTACTTAAAATTGCATACGAGTCAGTATGTCATGAGATCAGGATAATGAGTTACCTATAGAGTGATACAGGGTCATGATTTTCAGTGCCCATGCTAGCAAACTGCTAGTAGGCTGTCTGCTAGTATCTGATTTTTCTCTGGCAGGGGGACAGTAGTTATTCTGTCCCTACTTTCATGGAGAGGGCAGATCTGGATCCACACTCCCTCACAGTCTGGGACCGTTTGCATTAAGAATTTGTTTTAGACATAGGGGAAGAATTGGGACTTTGTCATTGTCTTCCCTTTTCAACAGTAGATTTCCCTAGAAATTGGAAAGCCTTGGAATATTTCCATAGAAAATTTTCATTATTCACTTTTTTCCCATTCTTTGACACACATCTAAGTCTCATGAACCAGAGATGGTAACAGGCCACACTCCAGTTTGTTCAGGCCATTCTGCAATGCTGTTTTGAGCTCACACTGCCATGTTTATTAATTTTATTTATACTGGCCCATTGATAAACCAAGCTTGTTAAATTCCCTGAGAAACTTTCAGCCACAGGAAAACCAGGATTAGATCAAAATGCCCATATGGCACCAGTGGCATCCTCTCTGGAGTAGGAACAGAGATGTGGAGAGCAAAGTGAACATGCCTGTGCCACCCTACTCCCTTTGTGTGAAAATGCATATTCAAAGCACCAGTTCTCAGCAAAGGCCTTAAATGACTGAAATCAAAGGATTGCAAAGCGGCTCTTTTCACGGATATATGGTCACTTCTCAGGTTCAGATCCGGCCCTGTCTCTTTCAAACACGCTTTTGTTGTTCAATTTTAGAGATGGAATCTTCTACATACCTTCTGAAGTAACACTAGAGGGCAATAATGCATGAGATATTCAGAATTTCTGAGCCTGGGAATATTTGAGGTGGGTGGTCTTTGTTGGTTAACAGTAAAGCAAAAGTCATAATTTGCTTCATGTGTTTGCTGTAATTCAGAAAGGGCTTGTGCTGCGATAGGAAAGGAGGAAGAAGAAGCATCACAGAAGACTGGAAATGAAAAATCCCTTGCTTTCTTTCACATTGCTGTGATATTCTTAAAAGAAGTGAGAAACTCCTTTGGGAAGGATATCTGCATACAAGGAAGGGGTGCCTCTTCAAACAAAACATTAAAGGACAATTTAAGATCCCTCAATTTATTTTGTATTTTGGTGAAGCACTGACAGAAACATCTCTAGGAAAGCAAAGAAGAGGGAAAAGGGAAAACAGAAGCAAAAAGGGAAAAGAAGGGGGGAAGAGAAGGGAAAAAATAAAAAGTTTTTAGACGTAGGAAGAATTAAACCCCCCCTCTTCATTAGAGATGTCTTACCTGCACAGCCCAAAGATTGTACTTACCCTTACTGTCACGTCACTGTAAGTTTAAAGCTGGTTGATCTGTAAACTGACAGGGTTTGGCAAGGGAAGGGGGGGAAGGCTCTGGTTTGGTTCTCTTTGCTCTTCAATCTTATTTATCACCCTGTCATTTAGTGTCTTAGCCCATACATTGTTTTTAACAACCTTGCTTACTCAGATTGCTATTAGCAAAGGGTGTTGTCTAAAGCTTGGCCATTGTACAGTGCTGGAAAACAAAAATCTTCACATCTTACTGCTTTCAAGTTTCAATAAATTCAAGGTACCTGGATGGCTTTTTGCCTTGAATTTACGGCTCTGGCGAGTAACCTCTTCAGGTACATTCAGACATCAAGGGAAGGTTTTGCTTCAAAAATGCTTTCTTTTAGGAACGTCAAGTGCAAAGTTAATGATTCAGGATTCAGTCTGGAAGGAGGAGATATAAGTGTGAAGTGAACCTTTAATGGTCTGTAAGAGGGAGTGACTGCTTAGCAGAGTTTTTACAGCACTGCACTTCCTGCTACTTCAATAATAATAACAGTAACAGCAATAATGCCTCTCTCTTCTATTTCACTTCCCATCAGCAGATCTCAAGTTATTATGCTCACTTCTTACCTTCAAGCAAGTGTTAAAGCAAGCAATGGGGTAACGTGGTATGTGTTTTCTGCTCTCTGTGGTTTTAAGCAACGTAGCAGGACCAGCTTTGTCTCCGCTACTGAGGCAGGATGCAGAGAAGGACCAACGAGCAGATAAACCTCCTTCTGAGCACCCACAGTTTAGACAGATCACTGTAATTTCCTTAAAGGTGAGGATCATGTCATGGCTCCTTGGAGTAGAAAAAGAGTATGTCCGTTACATGTCAAAGCCTCCCCATTTCTGCCTTCAGACATACAGCACAGGACCAGCCTGTCAGCGTCCTACTCCGCACATTCGTGTGCCATGGTACTGATGGCTGAGGCTACACACCGGCTCAGGCCAGGCAGTTTAAAACCAGATTATGTTCTTTTTAAGAAAAGGAATTAAAGAGAAGTCTTAAAATGCGCATCAGTCTGAGCGGGCTTCATTTCCTCCTGCAGCAACAGGAACTTACCGTGCGGTACGACAGGAATGCGGGTGATGGCAGCACGTCTGTACGGGCAGAGGACAGCTCCTGGGGACCGCTGGGCACAGGCTCCACTCGCGGGCTGCGTTTACGAAGTCTGTGGGTTGACACACTTGTTGTGATGCACTTTGTTCCCAGTGTAAGGTGAACATGGCCCCAGGACAGACGGCTCCAAGCCTCTCCAAGAGAGCTACTGAGATTCAGTTGTCCACTCCGTGTCCCTGTGTTCCACAGGTCTACACCCACTTTGTCTCTGGTGGGGGATGAAAGGGAACAGTAAGGATCTCCACATAGGTCAGGTTTCCCTGAAGAGATCTTGCCTCTCATACCGGTGTTCCTTCTGCTGATCCAAACCTAAAGATGAATGGTAACAATTCATTTCAGCTATATATTATTAATTTTAAACAGTCTAATTTTTCTTTCAGCCACTTTTTATTACCCACATGTAATGACCCTTGCCCACATAAATCAGCCAGGAAGATTTAATTCGCTTACTGATGAACCCAGTTCTGTTCATTTCCAGCCTCTTCCTGCAGAACTCTGAATATAAGGCTCAGTTTTTTCATAGCCTTCTTGAAGAAGTAATGCATAACTAAACCCTTCAGTGAAACTTGGAAAACTGCCCTTCAGCTCCTAAATGCTGACTATTAACTGCAGGAATTGTGTTTTGCTCTATTGTATTTAGCTCTACTATGCTAGATTATCCTTGTTTTTTTGCACTGTCCACTTTGGTTGAATGAGGTGATAATTAAACACATGCAGTCTATAGAGCAGAAAGTGTTATTCAAAACTAACCAGCAAAGGTCACAGAATAAATACATTGACAACTTGCTAAGAAAGGAGATTATCCAAAGTCTTGACTTGGTGTTATTTCAAATCCCAAGACACAAGAGAGTTGTTATTCCCTCTCAATTCCTTTGTTGTTTGGGGATTTCTATGTATTGCTTAGCTTTAATTTCTGTCAAAGCCATCCAATCAACTCTCTTGACTGCTTGGTAGAATTCCCTTCTACACTCGGGTCGGTATGTACTGCAGGAGGAGGTTATCTGCACTATTAAACCTCTGACTTCTTGTCTTTTGAAGAGATCATTTTGCATTTTGCTATGGCAGAGCTGTAATTAGATCTGTTAATTAAGGACCGAATGAACTTTTTAAAAACTCTAAACCCCTCTGCATTTTTGATAAGTTTGCTTAGGTTGTTACTGACCTTCGTACAGGGTTTGCCACTGCTTATTAATTGTTAAATTTTAATTAGGCATGCAGATGAATGTGCTAGCCTTTGCAATAAATAAAAGGTAGCTTCATTTATAATCGGATATTTACCAGTCTGCAGTGAAATTATCTGCTTTCCTAGAACACAGTTAATTTAATGTATTTTGATAACAGTAATTGGTGGTATATAAACCCCAACAGATAAATGCAACGGCTCCCTGGTTCAGCCTGGACTGCCAGTGCCAACGGAGCCAGGACACTGCATCTTAGCAACATTCCATAGGCACTTGAAGGCTATAGCAGCTGGTCACATATTCATGGCATCTTAACTGAAATTCTTTCAAAACGTGTTTCCCAGAGAAGAATCACCCCTTTTTACAGAAAAAGCAGGTCAGACTGGGGAGACACAGAAGCACGGGGATGAAGAAGAGGATCGTCTTTCACGCCTAGGGGAAATGAACATCTGCAGCATTAGCAAGCAACCTGCTTCTTCCTTTGCCAGTAATAATACACGGCCCCCCCTTGTGCCTGTGTGACCCATCCAGGGACTCCTCAGACTAACCCTCCAAGAAGAATGTCAAGCGAAATAATGGGAATCTGTCCCAAACTCCCTTGAAATCAAAGGACACCAGGAATCAAAACAATTCAGACAGACCAACAGCCCCATAGCTGAAAATATCTGCTCTAGCAGAATTAGGAACCATGCTGTTTAAATTGGATCTCCTGCCACCCTCAGCTCCGGCCTCTGCGAAGGATCACCAGAGAATCTTCTCGTGACGGAGAGATTTGATTAGCCATGGCATTTGCCGTGAAGACAAAGTTAACAGTCACCAGCTTGTGACACGGCACGCTCACATATGTAACTCTGTCCCCAGTTTCAGTGCCATTGCCCTAAGCTGTGGGGCGAGCTCTGAAAGTAACAGGGACAGTGGCTGAAATCCCGGTTCAGGTAAAGGCAAGCGGCAAAAGTCACCCTCAGCTCCCACGCAGAGCCTGCCAAAAGCAAGGGGACAATGGCCAAAGGCTCGGCACCGCTCTACCAGGCCCCACCACGTACATCACAAACCGCCACTGCAGCCCGTGCCGATTCTCCAGTTGTTTGACAGTTTGCCTTGAAGAAAGAGCACGTACGATTCACTTTTTTGCTGGGAAGTTTATTAAGGATCTCTTCCCAAGGACTGGATAATTAGATAATTACCATGTTGTCTGTCCTACCGCTGAAGAAACGCTACCTAAATTTCATCAGAGGTGGCCCAAACGGGTTTTGAAAGGCAGAGAAGTGCGCTGCTCAGAACTGCGTGTGTAGTGCCAGGGGTTCCCTGTCCTCTGACCGTCTCAAAGCACGTGGTCACTGCTGTTTGGTTTGATGCCAGTTCTTCAAGTGTCGAGCACTGCTTTCAAGATCCATGCTGCAAGCAGCAGGGCTGATGATTGACTTGCCAGGGTGATTTCGGGCAGTCATGAAAGTACTACTGTTCAAAGGCTGGTGCTTTGGGAGCGTTCTACCATGCTGTGGGAATATTTTCCTAGTGGTACACCTAGCTGCTAACTGGACTCAACAGTGAGAATTCAGAAAGACTGGGCAAATTCATTTTCTGGGTCCTAATAAGTATGTCTTGCCAGAAAACAAGTTTCAACAGACTCCTTATGTGGGTGGGACTCAGTGATATGTGTTTGATTATATCCTGACATTGAAGAAGAGACCCAAGTCAATTTTCGGAGTGTTCAAGTAACCTGTCTGCTGTTAACCCTGCTTTATCCACAGATCTTCCTGGCAAGTCTACTGAGAATCAGTTCTTTTCCTTTGGAAATCAGGCACGACTGTATGCCTGGTTTCACTTTTCCCTGCAATGAAAAAGCAAGAGAAGTATCTGAAAGCTTTCCCCCTCACGGGCATAAAGCTGGCATTACACCTTCAGCACAGGATGGGGCGTGCTTCATCGGATGCTTCGAGACACAGGCTAATGCACCTTACGCGGTGCTGCTGATTGAAGACCAGCACCCTACACATACAGTTGTTACTGCAGCAGAAAATGGGGCATGAAATAGAGGCTGCAGATCACTCTTTTTAATAATGATCTCCTTGGAGCTGTATTAACGAGCTGGAAGTGAGGAATTATGGTTGAGCAGAATTTCTTCCCCTTGAACTCAGAATAGCAGCAGGACATGAAGGAGCTGTAATAGAATGTTATTTTACAAGAAGTAAATAATGTAATAGAGTCTATAAGGATGTCAGCAGGAGAGTTAGAACTGTCAGAGCATAATCCTGACTTGAGCAGCAATGTGTGAAAAAGTAGCCTGCAGCAGTTTTTCCAGTACTTCAATAATTTCTGCTTTCTCACTGATCTTTGTTTACTCTACTTACCTTGTCAAAAAAATGTTTTACCTTATGTTAAAATGCAAGTTAAAAGAGGAAAATGTATTCCCAGAAATCCCAACTTTTCAAGCACACACATTTTCTTTTCTTTTTGAGTTGTTGTTGTGGAAAAGATGGAAGAATTGTATTCCCTTCACTTAAAAAAATATGAAGAGTAGTAAAACCATAAATAAAAGGAAGAAGCCTGTGTCTTTGTTGTTTCTTTTTCCTTATGGCTAATGAATAATTCAAAAAATTGGCAGTATTACACTCCACATCCTTGTGATATGATGGCAGTTTTTCCAATGAGGCCTCAAATGTAAGCTCAGGAGGGTCAGGAAACTACACAGTTCTCATTACTGGAATACAACAGCATCTTCAAAGATACTGCAGCACCTTTCTATCACTGCTGAGCAAGGCAGAGGACAAGTTTGCAACCACATAAAATGCTAAGTACTAAACTGAACTTACCAAATGGGGTGGGGGGGGAAGCTCTTTTTTGTCACATCTCTCTTCATATGACACCTGTTTACATTTACTTAAACCGTTATGACAAGAATGGAGTAAAGACGGGGGGACAAACGAAACCAAACGTTGAGGATGGCTCTTCCCCCGCCTTGACATCATGCAAAGAATTCAGAGTATGTACCCCCCGAACACTCTCAGAAGCCTTCCCTGGCACAAATTCCACAGGATGCAGGCACCTTTACTTCCCTTTAAAGAAGTGTTGCTTCCGTCGGTACTCTGCTAACCAGTGCCCTTGCAGAACCCAAGATCCTGTGGAATTCTCTCAGCCTACCCTAGTCATAGCCTCAGGAATACTATGCCATGCTTTTAATTCAAGTTGTATCGCCTTCTCCAAGTTTGAGACAGACCTTTAACGTCAGTTTGGTGTGATGTGTTTGTATGGAATATTTGTCTTGGTTTTGAGGAAACACATTAAAAACCTTTCACTGCGAATGGGCGCTACTGCATTGTCCTTGAAATTTTGTTAGGTCCTTCAAAGCCATTTAATCTCAATTAAAGCAGAGCATACAAGATAAGGTGCTCTGAAGATGCATTAAAGCGTGTTACACTGCCAAGCCTCCGTGCACTTTGACACATCCTAAAAGCACTGTGGCACTGGTTTAAAGGTACGGTTCAAAAATCTCCTTGCGACCCATTATCCATGGATCATTAGCATAATTCAGAACTATTACAGAGCATTGTGCCAACGCCTGCTAACAGGACCTGTTAATGTATGAAGTCTTGACATGATAGATTGTAATGCCTCTGGCTCTGTCATGTCAGTGGAAGTTTATGCATTAAATAAAACACACCAGGGGATTAGATAGCTCAGAGACTGGAAATGCACTATAAAGCCTTTTAATTCAAAATCACCATTCGTAATCTCTGCTGGAACTGCAAAGTACAACCAAAAGTTTGACCTCAGACGGGCGCTCAGAAATGTATTGGAAACGTGTTCTCAGCACAGCCCTTCCAGCACAGGCCGGCATCCTTCACACCCGCATCCGGGGGCTGTCGGCCAAGCGCAGCCCAGGCTGCCCTCACGGCTCAGTGAGCACAAGACATTTCAGGGTGACACGGGCGAGTTTATGCTGCCATTGATTTTGCTGCACTAATTCCGAGGATAAACAGAGGACTCAATTCTCCAGAGTTATCAATCTGGCACCTTTTGAGCACATTTGGATTGGCATGGCTTTTGTTTTCTGTTTTCTTTTTTTCCCTTCCTAATTACATGTTAAGTGCAGCAGTGTTAACAGATGTCAGTAGAATATAATTCCCAAGGATTTCAAGAGCAAATAACACTAGGAAAAAATTGATTCACAAAAAAATGTTTTGCTGTCATGATCATTGAGAATAAACGACATTATTTTCTTAAATGCCTAGTTCAAATACTGGCTTCAGAGTTATTTTGTCATATGACTTTGCCAACGTTGCCAGCAGACAATGCTGAATGACAACCACACAGGAAAAAAATGGTGCAACAGTGAGAATTCACCAGCCACAAAGATGAAAAGCACTGGGCCATGGTTTTTACAGTGGTCTAACCCCCACACCTGTAACATGGTATGTATCCCAAAATCCTACTGTGGCAGAGAACGCATTTGTATTTGTAACATGCTAAAAAATACCACGAGTACCATGATACCCTGGCTCTACTTCCTACTTGCTTGTTGGACTTAGTAAACCATTTCTGTAACTTGTCAAGTGATGTTTTTAAGCAGCTCACCTACTACATAAGTCTGTTGTTAGTAAATTTGCAGCTACTTTGATACATTTAAAAAAAGAATTGTGCAGGAACCTGAAGCAATTCATATACCAGAACGCCTATGTAGATTCCTACAAAATAAAGGTCTCAGAAGCACAGAGCTCCCACAGCTTCCGAAGGAGGCGGTGGAAGCGGTGAAGATTAAGCCTCTCTGTAAGCAGAACTGTTTTCATACATCTGCCCACATGTGGACACGCGCTAAAAGTGATGCCCGCAAGTTGTATAACCTCAGGCACAATAATAACTGATTAGTAGTTACATTTCTTTTTGGAGTTCACTGCCACTGCCTCTTTATTTTACACTACTGCATGTTGGTCATCTTTATACGTATCCATTCTGACGCAGGGAAGGTCACAACAGATGAGCACACCTACACTGACACATTCCCCACAGACTCTCTGCAGCTCACGCACGAGGACGGAACATTTGATCCATGCTGCCCGGCTCCACTGCCAAAACTAGCACCGCAAACACTAGCAGAATAATCTGTGAACAGCGGTTTCTATGTAAGATGGGCATGTCCCTGACCCTTGTCAGAAACTCTGTTGTTGCCTTCCACAGCACCTGGCGCCGTACGGCACATCCAGTTCCGATGGGTCTCTTCCGCAGTCCCGAGCTGGATGTGTGAAGGTCTGGCCTGGGAGCCATGTGGCCAGGCCAGCGGAAACCTGGCCAGGAAGGAACTGGCCCATCTGGCCAGCTCAAGGCACAAGGAAAGCAGATGGACCTGTCTGCTTCTCATCACAGCTTTTTTCCCTCCCACTTTGCCTTTGGATTTTGGGATGACATTGCTCATTTTGCTCATTCTGTCTCAGCTTACTATCCCCCGGGAGAAAGCCCATTAGCACCCTTCCCAGTGACATTTGCCCAGAGGCCCTGAGGTCTCCAACATCAGAGCAGAAACTGGGCAACACCCGGGGCAGAACAGCTTCATCTTCCCTCTTCTCCTGCCATGGAAACAGCCGTTCCCCCAGAATGCATCACTTTTACCCTTACACTAGCATATTCTCCTCGCTTAGTGCACTGTTTAAAATGTGAACAGAATCTGGGTTTTTTCTTCTCAGTGACCTGGTTCAGGCTCGTATCCCCAGTGCTTCTGCAACTATTTCGGTGATGAACTGTAGGTGGAGTTAGAAACCCACCAGAAGCAGCTGACAGAGGAAAAGACCCTCAACGCATTCTTCTCTGAAGCATTTCTAACCTTTGCAATGTTTGTTCATTTACTAAAACGAGTGTATCTAAAAGCATGGAATGGCAGAAGGCTGGAATTATTGAGGCACATGACAGATATGACAGATACCTGGTTTGGAAACGTCACATGACTTCCTGTCCAGATACCATCATCCACCTATGAATGCTTCGCAAATGCCAGACCTGCAGAAAAAGAACAAAGACATCAGTGCAACAGGAAAAGAGCAGGAGAGATCTCAAGGTCAAAACCACCCCCACAAACCCCCATATTCTTAGAAACATTAGAATTCTTAGAAATTCCTCTAGTGGAAAGTGTCCCTGCCCATGACAGGGGGTGGAACCGGATGGGCTTTGAGGTCCCTTCCAACCCAAACTGTTCTGGGATTCTATGATCTTCTCTCAATTGTTGTGGAACTTGCACATTTCTGGGGAAGCAGAAGACCCAGTCAGCAGTGGGTTAGGAAAATCCCCTGGAACTGTAACATAACTAAGTTTTATTCCTGTTCAGTGATTTATTTAAATGCAGCTATCTCTGAAGGATAAGAAACAAATCCTTAGGGTAGTCACAGAAGTAGGGAGTTAGGACACGAGGGGATTTTTCACCTTCAGATTGAATTAACTGACTTCGTTCTATAATGAGCATGGTCAACCAAGCACTTGTTCAGGACTACAGAGCATGACCGCAGAGGAACTGCTGACCTGAAGGGTTTTGGGTAATCTGAAACCTCAGCTGTGGAGCAAGTGAGTTGGCAGGGACTATTGGGGCTCAAAAGTAACAGCCAGTCCTGACCAGCATCCTGGGGAGCTGTTTGCTTTGAACACTCCTCACCTCCTCCTCTATCTGTTTTACGAGAGGTTTGGTATGCATTTTCTTATCGTTCTCAGCAATACAAAGCGTCAAGATGCGGTTTGTACAGCGAGGAAAGCTGGTCTAATCTCTCCTAGCCAGCTGCTCTCAGCATCTGAATGCCCAGGCAAACATGGAAGCATCTTCGTGCACCAGAAGATCCGCAGCGGAACCTCTAGAGCAAAGGGGACACCACTGCTGACAGACTGCACAGAGCAGGAAGAGATGCTGCTCTGTGCTGTAAGACCCTGGAACTCCACACAGAGCACATTTCTCACTGGGTCCCAAAGGGAGCTGGCGTGAGGGGTCCTCTTCCTTCAGCCAGCCCCCCCCCACCCTCCCTGTCAGCATCGAGTAACAAACAAGGGCCAAGACAAACAACTTGTGCTGGGGTTGTGCGCTCTCAGTACTCACACAGGTTTTTCTTTATGTCTTCTCGACATGTTGATCACACTGATAGGACTTTATTCCATCCACATGCACGCCCCAATTCACACATACTTCCACTGCTCGCCCAGTACGACTATTGATTTACATCGGAGCATTGTAGGAGGTGGGCCAATTCCAAAAACTGCCAACACAGGTGCTCGTTATCGCCACTCCGAGCAAGGTGGTTCCACGTAAGCCCATGTAATAGCTAACCATGCCAGTTTTCTTGTGCAGATAACGCCCCAGACAAACTGACCACAGAAATTCCTTCACATTTCCAGGCAGTATGAAGAGCATGCCTTTTAGCTATCTGAAGACTACCCGAAATTACCATTTAACAATAAACTGCTTTGAGAAATGTTTGTTATAATCCTTTTGATACTACGAGGATTTGAACTGAAAGAACGCCACACCTAGACGACAACCATCTGATGACTTGCTAAAAGAAACAAGCCACGGCAACGTGTTCCATGTTCAGACTGCGCAGTAAACGGCAGAAGTGCTTGGGAAGCTGCACGTCTGACTCCCTGTTACCCGGGGGCCATTTCAGACTGCTCCGATAAGCCAGCCTCGGATCCTCAGTGCTGCTGACGCGCTCCGGCAGAAACGGAAGTGCTGCTAGTATTTGTACACTTGAGAACGTAGAGCTGTTGTTTGATGTAGTGTATTAATTCCACCCTGGAAATACTGAGTGAGATTTCACCGAACTGCTGCTCTGGTGATGCCGAGTTTAAGCGCTCCAGCCGGGCACTGTGGAACCCCAGCCTTGCTACGCAACACTAGAGGTCTCTGTAAAGCTGTGCTCCCCTCATGCCATCTCACTCTTCCAGCCCTTGCCTATCAACTCTTATTTTGGACCACAGTTTCTGCTTATGCTTTAGACAATTTACCTCCCATAACCTGAATGCCATTGTATAACACCCACCTATTGAATTAATTGTTTAATAGGCCAATTAACTTCAGCTATTTCTCTCTATAAGTGCGCAAATGAGATCATTCTCTTCCTCTACATAATATGACACTATTGTAATGAAAAGTTAAAGGAGATTGCATAAGGCAATGTAGCATTAGTCTTTTGAGCATGATCCAAGAATTATTGCAGGCAGTGGGACTTTTGATACTGACTCCAGCTGCATCAGGATTTGCCAGAAGCCACTTTGCTGCAGCAGAGATGTCCATTAAGCTGTGGCATTTTCACAGATGCATCATTCGCTCCACTCACCAACGCAAAGTTCACCTTTCAGGTTGTGTATGTGCTAACTAACCTGTCTTACATTTTGTATTACTTTCCAGATCACTCAACTAGTTGGTTTATTAAGCATTTTCCACATTCCTCAGACATTAAGAAAGCCTGACTCGCACACCCCGTTAGCACTCACTAAAGAGTGTTCGGAGCTGAGCCTCTGAGGAAACGCTGCCATGGACACACTCAGGATAGCATCTGCTCAGCGCAGCACATGAATTCCTTACCGTGTCATTCCGTGTCTCTGGCTGCCTCCTGGCAGAGCGCCTGCACGGAGACCCACCTCAGCAGCATCGCCGTCTCCCAGTTAACCTGTGGCAACTGTGGCGGTTACAGCTTCCAGCCGCCCATGCCACTCCTCCCCTGGAATTCCGTGCCTCCTGGCAGGAATCAGAGGCCCCCTTTGTGGACCCCCAGGCAGGGAGGTTCACCCGCCGACTGTTCGTGACAGCACAGCAAAGGGCTCTCACCTCAGCTCTTAGAGTCACCATCCCATTCCCCACTCCTTTCTCCCTGCATTCCAGGCTGTACCAGGGGTTGTTGGAAGGAAGTGCAGCAGTGCTCAGGGTTAGACACCAACAGACTCTACGTCTGATCACGAGCCACTGCCACTGGTACGTAGTTCAGCTGCATTAAGCGATCAGCGAGCACGTGCCTTGTGCACGTGGAAGTCCCTCCCAGTTAAGAGTCGTGCAGACAGCTAGCTTATTTCTCCTCATAGTGAATAAGCAAGTCTTTCTTTTGGTGTGCGGACGTGCTACGATCTCCATTTCCACTGGGAAACCGAGTCAGAGCGAGTCTGAGCGGTTTGCGAAAGGACTGCTCACACACCACAGAGCCAGGTATGGCAAAGGCAGCTGAAGACTTGGATACTCGGTGTTCCATCAAGCAGCGGGTACCCAACCTTCTGACCTGCCTGCGGGGTCTTCCTAAGCACAACGGACGCACCTTGTCACAGAATGCTTAATTACACTGTGGAGTTCAGTGTCATTTAACGTTATGGAGAATAAGATTGTAAACGGGTTCGAAGACGGAATTAGAACAGTTGAGCCCCACGAAAGACAGAGCCGTTAGTCTGGCCGACAGACTGGTTTTGTATGGGACTGAATACACAAGTTCACACGCAACCGCAGCAAGTCCAACCCGTCGGATGAGGGGAAAAGGTTCACTGTTACAGAAATATTCCTTAAGATTACGCTCATCTTCCACCCTGCTCACGCTGGAGAGAGGCTGTTTCACTGCAAAGGATTTGTGTAGAAGCCACCACTCCAGCTGGGAGGAGAGGGAGGAAAGCTCTGCTTCATGAGGGATATCTAGGCAGCAAGTGCAGTTATGGTTATAGAATGCAAATAGGATTTGCAGGGAAGGAAGAGTTATTTTTATGTTCTTCCTCTAGGGTTCTGAGACTTTGTTCCTGTAAGAAGCATCGCGCCTTGTTTCTGAACGGCTGGTGCAGGATACGCCTCCGAACAAGCACACAGCAATGACACAGTCTGCGTCACGGCCGGGAGACTGAGCCTGTTGACTCAATCCCAGTGGTTCTCCCCTGCCACAGGCGGGAGATCAGGCCCTGCTGACCTGGGACATACGACCTTCCACGTACTGACCACCAGCCACGGAAACCAGCGCACAGTGAGAGGGGACAGAGACTCACGAGGAGCCTTTCCACCCTGTCCAGCCCACACCCAGCGCAGCGGGTATAAGGGCACTCTCGAAACCGAGGGCACTGCAATGCTGGGCTTGGTTTGCAAAGCAAATGCCGGCTCTCCAAGCGTAATGCCAACTGATGGCAGCTCAAGGCTATATCCATTTTTACTCCATGCGTGTACCAGGAACTCGTAGTGCTGGGAGGTCACTGTGGAAAATGCGGGGATCTAAACAATTACTTGTTCACATGCCTTCAGTATGGCCTCGTAGCTACACAACTAACTACCCTTCTCATCTCCTTGCTGACTCTTTAGGCTGCACCTATTCCCTGTTAGGGCAGATCTCTCATTTTTCCATACAGATCTCTATATGCCCTGTTTTTTATTGATTGCCACCTGAAGGTCAAACCTATGTCCTTTCCTCTCCTCGGGATCATGCTACCAATAGGACATTTATTCAGCAAGTGTACTATTAGCAAATGTAGCAGAAATGCAAAGCAAATTGCAATAAACGCGGACAGAAGCAGTCTGTGACGTGGTTACTGCTGCCTAATGCCACACTGCAGTGCGCGCCTGGCTAGGCACCCTGCCTTGCAGTTACTGACACCGGAGTCAACCCTCTCCCTTTCCAAGGTCAAGGAGCTCTTTGTTCCGGTGATGTCTCCCCCAGCTCGGCTCTGCCTTTTGAGGAAGCTGGATTTCCTAAGAAAACTCCTGATCTTTTCATTCTTCCTCTCATTTTCATATTGCTCAGCCATCCTTGTTACACAGTCTTTAGCTCCTTTTTTCCACCATTAATTTTTTAAAGCTGGCAGAATTCTAGCCGAATAGAAACATCAGGAGCGAAAGTCTCTCTAGGTTAGTTCAAATCTGCAAATCAACAGTGTGGGGCTTGGTTCCCAAAAGGAGGAAATTCTCCGGACCAACAGAAACATTTCCTACATTTCAAAACAGGAATGTGTCAGTTTGTATGTTTCAGGATTTTTTTTTCTCATAAGCTTCTAAATTACATTTAAGTATATTTATCTATAAACAAATTGAAATTACTGTTTTTGAAAGGTAGGAAATAGAAACTTGAATTTTATAGTTTTCCCTTTTCCAGGCAAAAATCTACAGAATTTGAAAAAATCTGTAACTCAGGTTTATTAACCTGAAGCTGCATCTTTAGCAAACTGCTGTTCATCCAAAACTATTGCTTGTGACAGTTAATTTCCCAGAGGGGCAGACAGACCATCCATGAGGATGTCCATGCGATGGTCTGGCCGCTGTCTGCCGCCCGAGTGGCTTCACCTTGTGCTTACAGAGAGGGGGAAAGTACCTGTGAGAACCCACCTCCGATTCCGCTAACCCTCGTTCCCGAAGAGCTTTGTGGGAACCCCACCATAGCTGTATTACTCCCAAACAAGCAGACAGACCGGCACTGTCAGAATCCCATCGTCTCTCACTTTCACTCACGTAACTTGGCTTTCAATGGGATACAGTTTGGCTCTGATTATTTTCATTTAGACTCTAATCAGATACACATTGTTACCGTTACCAAACCCTTCAGACACATCAAGGAAACATCACTGAAAGGAGAGGAAATTTTAGATAAAGCTAGTGAGATACATCTTTGCTCTGAACAGATGTTACACGATCTTTAAAATACACACAGCTCAAGATGTCAGTTCCTAAGGTCTTATTTCAGCAAGTCTTACAGGTAAGAAAATTAGCACAACCTCACCAAACATAAGCTGAATCAGCCTGCAGGATTCATGGATTTTAAAGGAAGTAAAGACAGCTGTGACTGTTTGATTTGCATTGCTCAGGCCAAAGAATTTCACCCAATACATACTGCTATCAGATGAATTACTGCTTCCTTCCATGTAAGCAGTCCTTAGATCCAGCCAGTTGTGGCTGAATTACAGCATATCTTTTGGGCGGGCATCCAGCTCCCTTCCACCCTATAATGCGTACGAGGCTAGGCACGAAGCCCAGTAAGCCATCTTCATTTCCATTTCATCGTGCTAGAACTTAATCCAGCTCCGAAACGCAGGTAAACTCACGCTGTTGGGACACACTACTCCCCTATACCACTGCCTTTACCCCATGCAAGAGTCCGACCTTTACTCAACGAGGTCAGTATTTCTTCAGAAATAATGGCTGGGGTACTAGGAAGAAATCAGTCAGGGAGGGGATCACTATCTGCAACAGGAGTTCAGTCTCCCATCTGAATCTCTTCCCAATTTGTTTTGCAAACTTGGTGGAATTTAAAAAATGAAGCAGATAATGGAAGGAGAAGTGAGAAAGACAAAGTGACAAAGGGCAAGAACATAAAAATATCTCAGATTTGTCTTGTGCCCCTCACTGGAAATAACACCCTGACCTTCAGGAGTGTTACCCACAGTCCCCCTACACTGTCAGCAGAGAGTTACTCGCTTCTGGAGGAGAACTCAGATCAAACACGCTCTGCATCTTCTTTGGGTGTCTCTTTATAGCTGAGAACATATGGCAGAATACAGAGAGCACGCATATTCCTCACCTAGATGCCGCGTTTGTGGGGTGAATGTGAACATTAATCACAGTTGCATCTAGATGGATGTAGGAGAAAATGGCCCTATTTATTCCACTGGCAGGCATCTGAAATCATCTTGCAGCTCAATCTGCGTTTCCATTACATCACTGCAAAATAAAATATGTTTAATAAGCAGAATCCCAACAACTTCAGGATGGAAAAGAGATTTCTGTTGTTGTAGGTGTTTGCCACTGGTGACATAAGCAAATAAAAGATGTCCCAGCTGCAACCCATTCTCTGCCTATTCAAGATTTTAATTTGAAAATGGCTATTTTTAGGCTAGAGCTCATTTGAGGTTGTTCTCTGTCCCCAGCATGTAGCTGATTGCTGATAACCCGTTTGGGGGAGTGGGGGTGAACTAGTGCAATCTGCAAACATTACAAATCAGATTGACTGAGAGCAGAGCAGAGCTGCAGAGACCTTTCTGAGATTTGAGTCTGATCTCTGGTACTCTGCCTTCTCTTAAAGACCCACTCTTCAGTTCTAAGTGACACTTCTTTCACATTTTAAATAGCTGGCAGGAAAATAAAAGGAAAAGACCCTAAAATGCTTTTGCCAGACTAGTCAATGCATTTAAGATTAAGCTGAACATTTCTATACATCTGTGACCTTTAAAATCTGTTAGGAAGGTGAGACGTTAGGATTTAGTCTCAGCCAGGTGATTGATGTTTTTTTCCAATTGTAAAGGAAAGCTATAGTCTGTAGTCTAAAGCCTATTTATAATCCTCTTTAACAGCGCTTGGTATAAAGACACAACTCATTTCTTTGTGAAAATAGCCTGGCTCTGCAATAGTATGATATATTTAAAGAAAACAAAGAAGAGGACCTGGAGCTTGCCTCCAAGACACACATTAAAGAACTGTCAATAACTGCTGTGCATTTGAAGGAATTTTGTTCATGTGAAAGCCTGGTAGCATCCCTGTAAGATCAGTGTCAATAAGGGTATGGCGCTCATCACATTCACCTGCTTTCTGAAACAAACTGGCAATGGCAATAAACAGGAACAGAGGCAGCGTTGTGGGTGGGGCTGCTCCCAAGGAGATGTCCCTTGACCAAGGACGTGTCCCATGTCCACTTGCAGGCAGGTGCCAGTGCAGGAAGAGCAGCCTGAGGCTCAGCTACCTGTTGAGGGTAATGCTGGGTACAGCCCCTTGCACTCTGCTGACCCTGGAATGCTCTGCCGATCCCTGCTCAAGGAAAGGTACGCACCCCGATGTCAATGTGCATGCCTGTAGGTGAGGTTTTACCATGCAGCTCTTTGTTCCTGCCCATGGAAAAGTAATGGGAAGAGGGGTCTTGCAGTCACTGAAGTACAGAAATGGCTCAAATTCAACAGCTTGGCACCTCAATGTCAAATGGAAGTCAGAGCCTGTTTGTCTTTAGTTCTAACTCCCCGTCACAAGGATTCTGCTGTCTGCTTTCTGTCACCTCTCATCACCTGACACTGGGTTGCAAATCTCGCAGCAAACCATTAACACGCCCAAGAGCTTACGCTGAACGCTTCATACCAGCCGTCAGACCTTTACCTTCTGGCAGGCCAGGCTGTTTTTTATTTCTCCTTCATCCTGTTTTTTCGATATGCAAGGCTGCAAACAACACATCGGAAAATGCAGCAAGAATGACAAGCCAAATCTCTCTTTTACTGAAAGGGATCTACCTTCCAGTCTGCCCTGATCCCCTTTCCCCTGACACACGGAGCTGTGTCAGCCCCCACGGGCTGGAGGGTACTAAGGGCACATGATACACTCAGGTTTCAATCCACTGCAATTCCTCGATTTCAGACTCGAAGCTGCAATAACAATTTACAGGGAAACACAGCCCTGGTGCCTCCGTGGAAAGTCTTACTGGGTTTTCCAGTGAAGGAAAAGGTGGGAACGCTGCCTGAGGTATTGCAGGCTGATTCCCTGTGCATTTGGTTCCTCCCTGCCAGTCAATCCAGAGGGATGTGTTCCTGGCTGCTATCTTCTTTCGCTACCCTTTTGTCTTCCAAGGTGAGGTGTGCCTCCCTGCTGATACTTGGAGTGGTGGACCTGCCTGCTCCCTCCGGAGACCCTTGATCTTTACCCAAGGGAACAGTTCCTCCACTCTGCAGCTACCAGGCCCCACCACTATTTCCCTGCCTTTTTTCTCTACGCTGTACCTAGAGGAGTTGTCATGAGATTTTGCTCAGGGGGATTTTACCATGAAAGGGATGCTATTGAATTTAGCAGTGTCACCTTCCTTTCACAACAAAACAGCATGTTGGTACAATGACAAAGGAAAGCATTCCCTACAATCACAGACAAGGAGCTTTCTAGTCCATCAATATCCCAAGGACTAGGTGTAAATGAACTAAACAAACTTAAAACCACACAAATATCCCAAGGAGAGGTGTAAATGAACTAAAGAAAAAAACAGATAAAGGTTCCGCTCTGCAAGAGTCTCAGTTGAGCATCTCTCTGTCTAAATTCCACTGGGACTTAAGCGCAGGCATGCTCTCAAAAAAACCCCAAAAACACCCATTTGAAAAGGGTCAGAAGACACTGGGGGGCAATGTGATCAAACCTAGGGTTTACGTGGGCAAGAAGGAAATATTACCCAGTCTCTCCAGGGAAGTGCTGAATCAGCACAGGGGAAGGAAGGTCGTGCTCTGTTCTGCATGGCCCGTTGGGAATTTCCCGGTTTCTCTGCGGGCACTGCTGGAGGAACGCAGTGGACACATCTCCTACTGGTCCAGGCTCATCTGCTGTTACATCTTGGTATGAAAACGTTTGCTGTTAGTGCTGCACCTCTCAAGGAGAGAAGCAGAAATGAAAAACCCCCTCAAGTAGCAGGTGAACATCACTGCTACTAAATCTTTCTCTGCAAGTCCAGCCCTTCTATTTTGGTTCTGTGCTGAAAGGAAGTACAGGACCAAACCTAGGAGCACGACTGTCAGCATTCATTAAGACCAATGCTTAATCTCAGTCGACAACATCAATGTCAGGCTCGTAGCTGGGAGCTGGCAGCATTTCAATAGAGGATTCTTCTGAGCTCTTGCACACTACTTCAATAAATAATCCTACCGGGAAATA
Source organism: Eurypyga helias (assembly GCF_000690775.1). NCBI lineage: Eukaryota > Metazoa > Chordata > Aves > Eurypygiformes > Eurypygidae > Eurypyga > Eurypyga helias. The sequence continues at coordinate 111,055 of NW_010259126.1, forward strand.
TGGAGAAGAGCATTTAAAATGATTTTAGCTGGCACGTCACTACAAGCTTGAACCATCATGTAGTGATGTGCCCACTGCCTAATTCCACTGTGAAATGTTGAAATACAGCTTTTAGCTCCACAGAAGCATGTAGGCCTCTATTTACATGCAAATTGATGCTATTCATGTGTGAACTACAGCAGGTACTGACTCTGCCAGATGGAATAATTTGGGGATGGGCCCATTCTCTTTTGCTGAGGGCTGCACGTATTCACACATGCTATAGATAATTGTTGGAGTTTCTATGTCACTAGAAGTCCCAATTAAATAACTATTTAAATAATTTACTTTTTTTCAAGCAAAATATGGTCAGGCATGCATTTGCACAGACTAAAAATAATGATGATGATAATCACCCTTACAATACCCCTCTGAGTAATGACACCATCAGCAGTACCGGAGAGGCAGGTGCTCTGGGGCAGTGTTGGGAAACCTGGACGTGTCCCTGCCCAATGAGTCTGGATGTGCTATTTCATCTGCTCTCCTTTTCCCCTTCGTTTTCACCTGTGAACTACTCAAGGAAGGCATTCCGCTTTATTCCGTTTCCTGACTGGAAGGAGACAAACCCCCCAGAGATGATGGTGACTGACACCGATACACATTTCACTGCATTAGCCCCACTTGACTGTCACCAGCTGCGAGGGTCACTAGATTTAAATCAATGGCAGCCCCTTGCACAGAATTAGGGTGATACTGCAGAGCAGTAGGTGGCTAAATGGAGGGATAAAACAGGCCTGGTTTGGCTGACAGGTCTTTATTTGAAGCACTGATATGCTTAATACTTGTTCAATTATCAGAGAAATCAGGCTGTGAGTGTGCGGCCAACCTTATGTAAGGCAGCAACAAACATCAGACCTGAGAGGAATCAAACAACAGAATCAGCTGATCTATTTACAACTGGAAGCTACAGAGAGTTTTTTAGCCAGTGATTTTCATTCTCTTGAAGCTGGAGATGCAGAGACAGATTCTGACAGTTGCACAAAGAAAGGGATTTAATTAAACTGAAGAAAATGAGATAAAATTTGCATAACAAAAGAAAGGAGGAATATGCACCCATCCTGCAGCAACAGGCTGAGCCAGGATGTGAGGGGCTGTCCTCACCTCCCCTCTCCCTGAAACCTGTTTCCATAGCGTGTGCTGCCAGCCCGCTCCGCGCACTGATCCCGTTAGCACAGGGCCCGGCTTGGTGCTGGCAGCTCCGACGGGCCCTTCAGCGCAAACCTGCCCAAGTCTGCCCACCGCCCGCTCCTGCAACCAGCCCGGGAGCGTGGCTGCAGGAACGCAATGGCTTTAAACTGAGAGAGGGAGATCGAGATGGGACATCGGGAAGAAGTTCTTCCCGCAGAGGGTGAGGAGCACTGGGACAGGCTGCCCAGAGAAGCTGTGGATGCCCCATCCCTGGGAGTGTCCAAGGCCAGGTTGGATGAGGCTTGGAGCAACCTGGTCTAGTGCAAGGTGTCCCTGCCCATGGCAGGGGGTGGGACTGGATGGGATTTAAGGCCCCTTCCCACCCAAACTCTTCTGTCATTCTATGATTCTATGAAGCAGTGAGAAAGGAGCAAGGCAAGCAGAAAAAATGAGCTGCACACTCAAAAAGCCATACATGGAAATGACTGAAAAGATCAAACAAGCAAAACATCAAAAAAACCCCCACATCAGAAAAGCTCTAAATTCAGGCTAAATATGCAGCCATTGGGAAGGCCAGCAGAGCCCTTTCCTTTTCCAGTTATCTGATCCCAGAGCCATTTCACCAGCATCTGGCTTCATAGCTCCCACCCCCTGGAACAGTCCCAAATGCCTTTACATTTTAAGGGCTCTAGGGCTAGCGGATGGGTTTGCTTCACCTGTAAATGTTGGCTAGTGCTGCACACCATAGTGGGAAATACTGCATCATCTTCCAACCATGGAAAAAATCCCGTTACTGTAATCCCTAATTCACAGGAGGAAAGTCAAAGATATTTATCCCTAAATAAAATTTCTAGAAGGCCATTTAAAAATGAGATCAGACAATGACATGAGCCTGCAGAAGAGAAAAGAAAACCCAAAGGCGTGAGCGTCATGGGTAAAATGGCACACACTCAGATACTAATGCCTGATTCTTTACCAGAGATGAAAAACCACCAGGAAATCATCCATCCTGGGCATTTTCCTTTCCCCATGTGCTTGATTCCAGGGCACTAGTTCTGCTTTGGTTTTTAAATCCTGTCTTTCTTTGTCAGTGCTACGGGGTAGTACTAAGCAGGTCAGCCAGGTGACTACCAAGACACCCGTAGTGTGAATGCCTTCTCTTCTGCGGGTGTGCACACCTGTGGCTGGTTGCCTTGCCCAGCTCACCAGGAGTTAATCCGCATACCCCGACCGACCTGCCCCACACGAGGTACACTGGAAAAAGCCCCAACAGAGGAAGAACAATGAAAAGTGATTCGGTGCTGCACATTCCACAGGCACTGAAAACTACTGCATGGGATGAGATGAACAGACCAGTCTCGTACTCTGAGTGACCGAGGAGGGAGTACAAGGAATGGGAATGCACAGGGAAATGCTTTCCCTGCTGTGCTTAGCAATTCACAGCCTCTGTGAAAGAAGATTTGAGCCCAGACTTGCTTTCGCTAGCCACTGATAAGCTTCTCCTTGAAGAGCTTGCCCACATTTTGAATCTGTGTTTAGTTGTCTCTTATAAAAACCCTGTAGCAATGAGTTCCACAAATTAATCATACCGTTTGTGGAAAAGAACTTCCTCGTTTCTGTAAAACATACCAGCGGTATCGCCACTGATGTTCTTGTACACCAGTCTTGGAAACCAGTAAAGTAATAATTCCTTACACTATTTATGATGTTATCCCCTTCCATCACATGCACCCCCTTTCATTTATTTTCTAAGCCAAAGACTTTTAATCTGTGTGATCTTTCCTCCTACTTTGAGCATTCTTGCTGCCCTTCTGTTTTAATATTCTCCCCTGAGCATTACTTTGGCCTTTGCAGTACCACATTTTATCTGCTATTTGATTAGTTCTGTGAGTTTAAAGACTAAGCTTTTCAGTTTTCAGTTTGACTATTTTCTTCTTGCCACTACACATGAGCCTCCTCTCCAGGATCTCCGATAATATGTTGATTAGTACAAATCCTAGCTCAAAGCCTTGGAGTACCTCCCTTCAATGGAAAAGCTGTCCATGTATTCTTACCCTTTATTTCTTATCTTTTTCCCAGTTTTTAATACATGAGAGGACCTTTCCACTTACGCTTTGACAGCTTAGTTTCTAGGAGAGCATCTCATGAGAAACCCTGTCAGAGGTGTTGAATGGAAACCACTTGTATGAAATGTTTCCTATCAGGAATTGGAAGATTCATTCAGGATCAGCAATCCATGGAAAGGACTATTCGATTTCTGGAGAAAGGGAATCCTGAGTCATTTATGGGATGTTTTCTGACATTCTGTGTCAAAGTAGATGCTGCAGATGACATTAAAATATCAGCATTTCAGTAGTTTAGCAGATGTTGTAGTAAGATCTGGGGAATAATGAAACTGATCATTTTCTCTAAATTCTATATAATCCCACTTTCACTTCTTTTCTTTTCTAACTGAAAACTAAAACGAAAACAGGGATGACCTGAACTTTAACAGAACAGGCTGAATTTGCCATCATTTGGGTGAGGCTGAAGAGAAATGCCTGACCTCGGAGGAGCCAATGCTCAGCGCTGGAGCCTGCGGCAGCTCCTGTCGATCCAGGCTCCGGATGCGAAGCCGGCTCACAGTGAAAGCAAGGCAGACTAAGAGAAGTGGCAGACTCTCCTTTGGTGCTGTCTATTCCGCTCTTTGACAGCAGATCAGACTGAACTGCTCTGGCGGGTGCTGTGCTGCCATCAGGCGTGTGTGGGACGCACAGCTTTGGGGACAGGCCACGCTCCCTGCCAGCGCTGGCAACCACCTCTTGCAGCTCCATCCTGGCAGCAACAGCCACCACAAGTCCCAGTCTCGCAGTCTCCCAGCCTGGCACCCTTCCTTTCCAAAAACCTAGGAAGCACTTTGGATACAGAGTGCTCTGATCTAGGGCTGCCTCCTCCAAAATCCAGCCAGGGGAGCAGAGATACGCAACAACAGTCAGGTAGGTGGGACGTGAGAACCCCTTCAACCACCCCCTCCAGCCACAGCCCTTTGAAGACCTCTCTCCCCCAACTTTCCTGTCACAAAGCCCTAAGCCTCTCTGCCAACATTCCCAGTTCTTTTCCCACTCACCCGCCAAAGCTCCGGGACTGCCGGCAGCCCTCCCCCTGCAGAGCCCGCTGCCAGCCCTTGGAACAGAGCCTTCCCCACTCCGCTGGGATGCTGCAGAAAAGCACAGAGGAAATGGAAGTTTAGACTGCTGACACGAGGAGGTCTCTGTCTGTTTGATACAGAAGTTACTGTAGTAATTTGGCGAGCTAAGCAAAGTGAGCAGAGAACCTGCACGAGCAAGCTTCCACATTCGGCTTCCTTCTGGTCATGGGCCATGGAGAAAAATAATTTACCAAGGAAACGATCTCACAAAGACATAACGTAAGAACTAGTAACATCTAAAATAAAATAAACTCTTTGTATGCTATATTTTCCTATCATTTCATTAAAAGAAACCTTTTTCATCTTGAAAAAATCCTAGTTAGCTTTTATTTTATACTCCTGTGCTAGTTCTAGTTCCTGATGAATAATCATTTGGAGATAAAATTCAGATTCATGTGTACCAGGGGTTTAAGGATATAAAATGTCAGTGGCATACTGTTAATTCCCCAAGCCATACATTGCAAACCTGAGAATATAAGCATTAAGATTACACTTGGAAGACACCTGCAAATACTTAGGACAGCAAAGGTCATTAAGTAAACTTGACACTTGCCTGTACTTCAAACAGAACTGAGTTTGAATTCCTGCTACACTCTGCCTGAACCCTAGTTATGACCGATTCCATGCAGGAAGATATCCCTGTAGCAGAGACGCTCCCCACGAGGTATATATGGGGCTAGACAACAACTTCAGAATAAAAGCTGAACCCAGAAATTTTAAAAGGTAAAATAACCCCGTAAAAATAATCTAGAAACAGTTAATGCAAGAGAACTACAGCTCCTTGGCCAAATGGGGAAAGACAGGCTTACAACAACTTATCTGCACACTGCTGCAGTGCTTCCTTTCCTGGGTGCTGAGCATCGCTGGGAGCCATTTACTGCTGCACCGCAACTGAGGAGAACATTTGCCTCCTTGGTTTTCGAGTCTAATACCTCACAGCACGAGCAGAGCTTCTGTTATGCACCAGCAGCTGCCAATATTTTAATGAAAGGCTCCAACAAAAACGGTTGTCCTTTGCTTTTGATTTATTTTAGCTGGCAGCTCTTCAGTTTCCCTCCCCGGTTCCAACCCAGTCCGCCGTAGCTTCGGCACAGAGTCCTCCAGGATCTCCCGGTGTTCTCTCCGTACAAGCCGACTGACTACACTGTCAGAACCTCACAACAACCTTCCCAGTTTCAGTTCGTCTACAAGACTCTTGTTTCCAGCAAAGCAAATTCCCAATTCTGCCCGCATCCATTAAACCAGAAGGAATGGTTTACATCAGAGACGTCCCTGCTGAATCTGGGTGTGTAGCCAAGTCCCTAATTCTGCCTCTTTATCCCAGGGTCTGCATTTGTTTCTCGACAAGCAGGGCCTTTCCTTGCCTAGCAGTTTATTTAAGGTTTTAATTTGCGATCCTTCTTCTCTCATTTCTCGTAGGAGTGCGTTTCACCCACCTGCGCCCTGGGTGCCGTGATGGGCGCGGGCAGAACGTCAGGCACCTACGCAAGCCTGTACTTAAGACATAAATCTGCAGAAGTTGAACAGACGTCTGAATGCTCTCTTGAACTCTTACTGACAGAAAGATTTGCAGGTTTTTTGCACCGGACTCTGCTGATGTCTCTGTTTTATACTACTGGTAACAACAGCACTTCACCAGCTTCCTTTCTAGTGTGATATTCCTGGGAACGTCAGCTGCAATTGGGAAAAAACCCACCTTGGAAGATAATAAATGTCAATTCATTTGTAAAACAAGAATAAAAACTGAGGCTGATTGTGAACACAGTTTAGATAAAACAGAGGAAATGCTATGAATTACATTCCTATTCATGCCACAGAATTTAAAAGCACAGAATTTGCCCAGATTAAAAAATGACCAGGGGAGATCATATTATTTTACTCATTTTTACTAGCTTGCACGATTTATCTTGGAGCGATGGTTCTGTGGAGATGTAACACTGCTTGGAGTACTAAATCGTGTCACTTTCTTCCGATTCTGTCGGGTTTTGATGTCGACTAGCACAAGGAAATGTTAACCTCTCCTGTTCTCACTCCTTCAGTGTGATTTCTAATACATCTGGCACAATCCCTTGCAAGTCGTTATTTCTCTGTAATTACATTAACAAGATGATGTGCCTTCATCTGGGACTTCATCAGGATTTCATCTTGTAAAGAAAAAAAAGTCCTAGATCACTGAAGTACCTTTTTCTTACGAAACCATCTTCAAAGTCTTAACCTCAATGTTTCTAGAGATCTGTCAGCTTAGAAGTAACACCTGACACCGTCAAATTATTGCCATTATCACATCCAGGGCAATCACTCCTCCCTCCCCTGCCCTCCCAAGGCTTTCAGAAAACAAAAAGCAGGGTTTCTTTCAACTCTGAATAGTTGTTAGCCATAAGCGTGACTGAGATTTCCCGAATTGCTCTGCTGTAGTGTCCCAGGAAGACTTGGCAGAGATTGATTCCAGCCACACCAAGGATGACACATATCAAACTCCTTCGCAGATGCTTATTCACCCATCAGATTATATAATGTTGACCCTGGAATTGCTGAGAACTAAACCCAGTAAGAAGAGAGTTGGAAGTGTTTTATCTGGGATGCCAGGTCATTAAGACTGTTCCGGTAGGATGTACAGAACGGTATGATGCTGACTTTCTACCTCGGGCTATGAACTTGTCATCTTAGACGGGAAGTGAAGCCAGGCTGCTTAACTGCCTGAGCAATAAATAGAACCTCTTCCCCAGCACATAACAGCATTGGACAACTTCTCCTCCACTTTTGCGTCTTCATTCTCCCTTCTGAAAGTGCCCTGAGCTCTGCTGGAGTGCTTCCTTAAGAGTGTTCACTGTTGATACTTGTAAGTAATTAGCCATGGTAATTGTGCTATTTTTATGCCATGACTGTCATTACGTGTTTACAAATACAACATCATAACTTCATGAAGTGGTGGAACGTGGCTTATTTTTTGCAGCTGAAACAATAGAAAAACTAGTTATTTCCTGAAAATTTCACACCGCATGTCATTAAGTAACCTGAAACGTGAGCAAACACAGGACCCCGGTCATCGCTGTAGAGTCAAGACATTCGTCTGACCTAGAGCTAAGACATTTCTCTGATGTAGAGCCTCTCTGAGTTACAGAAAACAGACATTAAAGGCCAATATATGATCTTTGGTACTCCTGTCTTCTGAGGACTTTGTTTTCCTTCCTACAAATGGCTTCACACTGACCTAAATAAAAACATGGCTTGTCTGCAGTGTCCTGGTGCAGTCCATGCATTCAGCTCTAGCCCTCTTCTTCTTAGGTCTCTAGGCTTTGAGTTGGCAGAAGTTGTATCCTCAGTTATTGCAACAAAATTATGTTTACAAAAGAGGAAGATAATCAGGTCCCTTTAAAAATCAGGTTTATGGGAACTAATCTAAATGTGAAGTTAACTCATTTTTAAAGCTGCATCTTAAACTGTCATTAAAGCAAAAAAATAAAGGCCTTCAGAGAGAAGGGAACATTAAGAGGAAGGAACCAAAACATCAGGTTACAGATGGAGTTGTTTCCTGCCCAGCAAGCAAGTAGTGGAGCTCACCACTTCATCTTCCATCCCACATAAACAAGTAGTTGACGGTACAATAAATGCAGCAGAAATGAATCTCAGTACTGCAAATGTTTTTATGCCAAAGAGCAACAAAAATCAGGCTCTGAGGTTGTATAAGCTCTTTAACAAACAGGCAAGTTAAGACTGCAGTATTACACAAGATCATTTAAAGCCTCTAAAACCCTTTAAAATTTCTCTCCCTCTTTCACCGGCACTTTAATAAGGCAATTCCCAATATCTGAGTTGTGAAATAGCCTGGAATGTAACAGTTGTATCAGCAGTCCGTATGGGCTGTTCCTTATGGGCCCTCTGTGAACGTTTCAAGCACCCTTTGTGCCATGATGAAAGCCGTACCTATTTCAAGGCTTATTCGCACAGAGGGAGCCGTTGGAAGTTTTGATTATCGGGACTGCAGATGGTGGGGCTGATTCTGGGAGTAGCAGTCTATTCTCCCAGTCCCCAGCATCTGGAGACCACTGGCTACACTGGCACCCATTTTTTCTGAACTGAGTCCTTTTCATCTGATAACAAATCTGCGACTCGCACTGTTCATTTCAGTACCCAGCTCGGTGTCACATCAGCTTTGTCCCCATCTTTAAATATATTCATGCCATCTGTCTCATGGTCTCATCCTGTAAAACAATTGCATCGCAGGTTACGTACAATCAATTCCCAGTTGTTCTGAACAGCTTGAGATGTCTCACATCTTACTCAGTGGCTTGTGGAAGCGACTGATAAATGATTTTTTATAGGAAGACGATCAGTTTAGGAATCCCTCTACTGACATTTCAGATGCCAAGAAGTTCAGATTTTAGCTTGATATCTTTGCACTTTTTCCCCATATGGTTTTGGTTCCTCTTGCAAAGAAATGTGTTTCTCTCCATATGCCTCCTGAGTTTTCAGTGTCATCTTTAATTAGAATTTGAGAATCAGTTGATTTGATTTATATCAGTATTTGTCATTGCTGCTATTGTCTTTCAGACAATCATATTCAGATGTTAATGTCAAATTAAAATTATTCTTTATAGGGTCATAAATATGAAATATGCAATTAAAACATTCCCATTAAGCAATAACAGAGTGTATGACAGACTTGTTCCCGATGCTTCAGCAGCACACCCAGCCAGCCCTGTCCTCGTGAGCGCGCGTTGCGAATGTGTCGCTCAGCCCCAGCACGGCGAAGGCCCGGGTGAACCTGCGGTGTGACACGGTTCGAGCTCCGGCACCAAGGCAGTTCCGTCTGCTTTCAGCTCTTGTGATCACAATGAAGTTGTCAGAGTGAACGATGACACATCACCCAACTGGGAATGTAGGTGGTCCTTGCGGAAAGCTGTGCATCAGGAGCAACCGTGTCCCCTTAATTCCATGGAAACAAAACCCAGCAGGGGCAAAGCTGTGGTCCCTGGCAGGGTACAGCTGCTCCTTTCTGTGTACGAAAGGCCATATGCAGAGTGTGGGAAAGCACAGGCCTGAACAGGCAGGCCGGCACTCGCTATGGATTTGTGAGCAAGATCACTCTCACCTCAGCTCTATTTCTGAAAGAACATCGCATTCCTAATTATTTTTTTGGACTTGAAAAACATCCAGCTCCCTCGTGAGACGACTCCATGCTAACCTGTGGGTTCTAGTCACAATAGGTAGGTCCTTGCCGTGAAGCCTCTGGAAAGAGCTGGGTTTTGTCTTTTTCTCCAAATGAAAGGAGCCTGAACAAACGCTCAACTTCATTTTGGTAGGTTCTTTTTCATCCTGAGTCTATAACCAGCATTTCTCTTTCATAAGGAACCCTCCGCAGTAACTCGGCTGACCCTTTTGTTCTGTTACACATGAGCACAGGAGTGTGAGAATTTCCAGCGCTCACTCATTACCTTACCCAGCGGTGGTAATAGGGCCTCAGATAATCCATAAATAGTGCTAAGAGCTACGTGTGAAGAGCTGTACACAAAAGAAGCCTTTTACAAGGAAGCATAAAACAAGGTATTTGATTTATCCTGCAAATCACGGGAACAAATGCCGCATACTGCAGCTAGCTACTGACACGCTGCCTTCACGCTAGTTATTCCAGCTAGCTCCGCGCACGTTCCCAGCGAGGAGTTTGCTCGCAGCAGTCCGTACGCTCAGAGCCGCCCCGAAGCAGAGCAAACCCCTCTTCCCACGGCCCCTCGCACGTGGCAGTGGCAGGGAAAAGGGAACCGCAGGCTTCCTGGAGGCATATGGGAAAGCAGGAATTTGACAGGACCGAAGGCACGCAGGACAGACGGCGTCCTTATAAGGAAGGGAGCAGGTAAAACACTCATTTTAGCAAGCTTCTGGAATTTTCTTCAATGCAGAGAAAAGGACACAAAGTCAAGAACAAACTGCCCGATCGGCTCCTCCCTCTGTGAGCAACAGAAAGATGGTAAACACCTTCCAGAAACAGCCAGGCTGCTATTCTATGGGAATTTCATTTCTGTGTAGCATTTTTGATCATTCAAACCAGTTTTACAGTGGAATTTCTTCTGCTCTCAGCCACTCTGTGAAGCCCTGTTTTTGTGGGAAGGTGCTAGTTATCTTGGAAATTGTTTTACCACCTGAGATGCTTCAGCTCTGTGCAGGGTTACGGGGACATTGATCACAGAATAATAATACCTGAAGCACTGCTTCTGGACACTGACCTGAGTCAAATCAGTCACATTTTTGGAAGGCACCCAAGTAGTTCTAGCCTCCATATTTTCTTCTACTAGGTAAATGGAGAATAAATCAGGGTCTTTTATTGCGATACAAAAGAAACAACCTGTTACACTGGGCTTCATGGGTCAGCGCTTTGATGCCTGTGCCAGTATAAATCTGAGCTCAGATGTACTCCCTGCCTACACAGGGCGAACAGGAAGGAATGTGAAGGAGCTCAGAGGGTAAGTAGACTAAACCACGAATAGCTGAGATGGGTTTTCAGTAGACACTACATGCATCCGCATGCACCAAATGCATACGGTGGTGACTGCGCTGCCATCACAGCCAACGGCAACACCGCCTTGGCTGCGTCGGGAAGAATGGGACTGCATGGATCATCACCTACCATGCGCCTGCAGACTTCTGCTTGAACAGACTGGTGCAAATACAGCATCTTAGGTATTGTCTGGAGCTCTGTTTCCCCTGTAACACACCGACTGTGTGAGAGGGAGAGATGGTAAGAAGATTGAAGGGCTACACACTGGAATTTGTCTGGCAAGCTGTAAGAGGGGTCAGAGAGATTGTGGAGTCACAAAGTTTATCGAAAAGGAAATTAAAATGCAAAATATGAGGGAGTCATACTTCAATGTCACTGCAAGAAGTCCAGTGAATATCAATCTAAATTAATTTTGGCCTCTTTAATCAACCATCTCTTTATGAAATACAAATAAAGCCACATCAGTATGACATGTTATTAAGGAAGAAAAGAGATGTGCCCTAAACTTCTGGTGACAATTTACATAAATGTCATTTGAAGCAGCAAGGTCAGACCTCAGGGAGAGCATTGTAATATTCTAAAGATCATCAGCAACTTCACTGTACACAAACCACGAAACAAAGAGGATTGGTGCCCAGGAACCGGAGGGTGCTGGAGGAGTGGGAGAAGAAAGTTAATTTGGCACCTCTGTAATGTTAGAGAGTTTTCATAGCATAAAAGGTATGCAGACATGTCATCAAAGGAAAATGGCCTGAAAGAAGAATATCTAGTGCCATTTTTATAAAAGAAGAACTATGATCCTTCTCTCACCCAAAAACCCGTATGTTAGTAAAAGACGTGTGCAGCTGAAGTACACGGTCTCTGTGTGTACTACATTACACCACTACTGGTACAGTACCTGTGTTACTGTAACTCCCGAGTCACCAGATGAAAGTGGGACCCTGTAATGCCCCATGTTTGCTACTGAGGGAAGTCACACTGGGAACTTGATATTCTAAAGAATGGAGAAATGGAAGGAGACGGATTTCCCAGGGATATATTGAACACGGCTGATTAAACCACAATTAAAGCGGGGGAAATGCCACTCACAGCCAGTGCCTGAGTGCGACACAACCCAGCCCTCGCACCCTACGTGCCTGATACACACCACGGCTATTCTTCACACAGAGGTCATTGGATCACACGGAAAACTCGGTCGTAGCCCATTGCTCTCATCAGGTCTCTAATGTGTGTTTTGCTTTCCTTCCCTCCAGCCTGTTTATCATTTACTCCCATTCTCCTACATTAAAAATGAACAAAGACACTTTCTAAAGGCCATTTCACAGCTTTAGGGAGCTGTATTCAGGAGAGTAATGTGTGATCTAAGGCAAGCTGAGGAGCATTATTTTCCTATCACCACCCCACAGATGATGGGGAGTGACAGATTAGGTGTCAGTCACAGCACACTAGGCAAGGGGCCAGCCTGCCAGGAGTTCTGTCCTTTCTGGCTCCAGCCAAAGCATTGTTGAGAATGAAAGGATGGTTTATAAATAGCTCGCACTGAAGTCAGTCTATCATAGAGGCTGCAGATCAGCCTGGTCTTTATTCAGGCTGCTCAAGATGATGTCTGTATGCTCGTGTACGCGCGGGTGTCGCACACACAGCCTGTACGGATCATCTCCCAGAGCTGCTCCCTTCCTAGCTGTCACCTTTCTTTGCAAGAAAAATAAAACCCACTGCGAGCACATTTAACTTCACTCCCTTCACTCCTTTTTAACTTCCCTCTCATTTGATCGATTCCACACTAATTTCTACTTAGAATGACTTCCTTTTCAAAATGATTTTCAAATATCCATCCTTTCCCTGAAAAACTGTCAAGGAAAAAAGAACAATATCTTATTAGCGATCCCGTTAACAGATCTCCCACAGCACGGGTGATATGGAGAGTAGGTGTGCAGTCACAGAGGTGAGCGAAACCTTCTGCCAAAACTGAAATGAACCAGTCTGGAGACATCACAAATGAGTCATTATTCTCTATTCCCTGGCTGTTCACACTCAAAACTGTATGGGTTGTCAAGGTTTTCTGCTTATACTATAGCCTTAAATCTATCGAATCAAAGTACGCGCGTCCTCCGTCTGTGGAGAAAATTCCTCAGTGCTGCTCGAGGCAGTGGGCACGGGATATTGCTATGCAGTCTTTCCATCACGTAACCCATGGGCAGACCCCAGAAGACCCCCCCTGCCCTGGGTTTTGTGACACACCAGCCTCTCTGTCCTGAAATTCAGCACAGCTCCCAAAAAGTGTCTCCCTTGCCAAGGCAGTGACAAGGAAGAACGGTATGCAGCCGGCTGTGACAGACCGTCCACAGCATTCCCTGTTGTACATGACTCTGGAACTGCTGTGGCCCAGTGGCTTTGCACAGAGGGACTGAGGCAGGACGGACTCTGCAATGTATACCTCCACCTGCTTTGTTTTTAAATGACCTCTCTGAAATGAACTTTCTGCATTATCCATTCCACTTGGTCTTGGTGCTGCAACAGGAGTGGAGACGAATACAGTGATTTGTTTCAGAAGAGGACTCCTAAGCTACAGTAAAATTTAATGCCAAAACCAAAACCAGAACAGATTGGAACAGAAGATGTGCCCACAGAAGAATTTTTTAAAAATTATCATTAAATATCATTTATCCTGTTTTAATCTTATGGGCAGAATATCATTACTCCTGATGTATTGACCAAGAATAAAAACTGACAAGTTACTCAGTAGCTGAAGGTGTAAGATGAAGACTAACGAATTACACATATGTTTTGGACATACCTTAATCAGGACAGTATGGTTCTGAACAGGCACTCACACCTACCCAAACCATACCATCTGAGACTGTCAGCCATGTACCTTCTGTCCATTCTGCATCATTCTCACGTGCACGCGCAAGGACAGCCTAGTGCATCAATAACACTGAAAAAAGAGAACTGCACTACAGCTCATCTCTGATACTGCATACACTGTTTGTGGACTTACTCCTTTAGGAGAGGGTGGGTGGAGAAAGAGGAAGAGAGAGAGAGATCAGTTACAGCGTGCTTGTTCTATCACCTACACTCACATAGATCGCTGAAACAGACACTGCTTTTCACCAGCGCAAGGGCACGCATTCAAACTGTGGCATGCTATGGAGAGGTACCTAAGTCAGCTTCCTTACAGGATTAATTTACCGCTTGGAAAAACCCTGCACTACAATCAAGGGCTGCTACTAATATCTGACATGTTGGCTTTTATAGCTAACGAGGTATCTTAATGCTGCAGTGCTAATACATACTAGGTACAACACGCGCAGAAAATGCACCGGGCTCTCCCCCAGTACTGCAGATCTCATGTTGCTGTGCCCGCAGTCTTTTTCCATTAAATGTGGGTCTGGCTCTGAAAATACTTCCCTCCAAAAGCAGTGGATAGACAGGAACAGGATGACTCTCCTGGGTTCACACCGCCGTCACTGTTCCCTGTTTTCTGACCGCAGGGTAACGCCGCACTGCTGGCACGCACCAGAAAGATGGTGACAAGCAGTTCTCTGTGCAAGAGCTGAAAATAGATCTGTCTTAAGAGAGAGCCTAAGTGGTGTTCATTGATCATGCCTGTTATTGTCGACATAAATAGAAGCAGCTGATTGCAGAAGTCCTCCGCTTTGGGAAAATGAGGATCGTGCTGCCAATTTAAGGCCAGACTGCACATGGCTCGACAGCAGCTAAGGACGGAGGAACGGGCAGTGCTCTGCTCAAAGGCACCGGGGTACTGGACAGTTTTGTGGTTGATCCTCTCCTGGGGGGTCTTCAAAGCAATGAGAAGTCAAGGTAAGCTTTCACATAAGGATCACCCTCAGCAAATAAAAATTGGAATGGTGCGTTAACTTCAGCAGTGAGACACTGATTTACACGGATGAGTATATGGCCCGACAGTCACACTGAAGTCACTGACGGCAAAACCAGAAACTATGCCAACAAGGATAACTAAGTCCCAGAAATCCAGGCCTGAGCTTCATCAGCTTTATTTTAGAACTTCTGTGCCTCGAGGTGTTTATGTCATGTGTAATACTCTTACAATAGCCAGTTACCAATGAAATGGTTTGATTAGGTTACTTATTGCTCTTGGGGTCATTTTTCCACCACTGGCCAGAGCAGGCACGAGGTTTGGCCGTGATCCTTCATTGCAAAGACTGAAAATCTAATGAAAATTCTCCTCTGTTTTTTTGCCAATAACTTTATTATTGCTCCATCTCAGACAATAATCCTGCTCTTTTCCCTGAACCTTGGCACAAGATGAATCCTGAAGGTTGTTAAGTGCAGTAAAATCACAGCGGGCATTTCTCGCAGTGAATCCAAAGTAATTCTGTCTCACTCTGCTCCTTCATCCCTTTCAGCAGAGGGAGGTCAGGACCTGCCCCATCCTCTGCCGGAAGTCGCAGAGGATGAACTTGGCTTCCAGAAGGAAGGTAAGAAATCAGTGAAGAAGGGCCTTTTGTAGACATCACTGGGAGCCAGGTGTCTCCACCCTTTTGAAAACCCCACCAGGGGCCCAGCAACATCACTTGGAGGCTAAATACTTTTCAAAACCTTCCTTTAATGTGTTAGACTCCCTTAAACCTACAACATAAAGCACCATATTATCAAAGATTAAAACAAACATCTTTCGTCTTAGTGCCCTCTGAGAGAAGCTATTCTTTTGGAAGCATAAAGAATGGAAAAGAAAAGAAATAAAAGCTGTATGACTTATCCCTTTAGTGTATAGGAACTGTAATGCTAAGCTAATACAAATATTGCTTAGCCAGCTCCTGTTTTGATATTCCAGTGGTGCATATAGTTCCAAAAAAATATCTTTACTACTGAATTCCCTAAATAATTATTCACTGTAAAAGCTATTCAGTCCATAGGATTTTTCCTTTCATTTTCAGGGATTGACTCTGGAAGTCCTTATTTAGGTAAGATGTTGCAGAAATCCACAGGGCTTTCCTGAGTTAAGAGCTCAGGAAATGGCCCTGCATATGCACATAAATTGCTTTGGGAAATATAAGATTGTAATGTAGCAAAAAAAAGAGTCCATAATGCATGCAGGCTTCTGACAGTTTTTGCAAACATCAAGGAATATGACACCTACCCTTAATATGTTTCTGCTCTGATTATGAATCCCCAACTGCACTGAGTCCATCTTTGCATATGCCAGATGAATCACTTTTCCAGCCTGAGCTGTCTGGTATTTCTTTGAGTGGATGAAGAACTTGTTAAAAATGAAATACAGAGTAATGGGTACTTATAATTTAAATGAATCACGGCATGCAAAGTAATTTCTTTAAACTATCTGCCAGGTAAATCTTGAATCACCAGCATGACACATTTGAAATTTTAAAAATTTGAAGATGTATTATTTAAATGCTAGTACCATTAATTGACATTCAACAGAGTACAATTCATTGTTTAAGGAAAAAAATCCCAAGATGCCTGTGCAAGAAAAACTTCCAAAGTCAGGAGAAGTTCCTCCTGCAGACGGAGAACAGGTTACAAAGGTCCCATTCTTCGCTGTCAGAGAGACTAACCTAATGTTTACCCCTATCAAATGGCAAGGAAGAGGATTCACACTTCGCAGGACAGAGGAAATGTTATCTCCCTCATATCACGAGACCTTCTCCTAGGCAAGCTACAAAAGGCTTAGGAAGGGAAGACGCGCAGCTGCCCAGAGAACCCAGACGTGTGTGTGCTGTTTGCAGGAGCTGTAGGAAGGCCCATCCCTTGCCTCACTTGGCTTCTCTGAAGCTGGGTCAATGCTAGGTGATTCTGAAAACAGCTGACTCTCAGTGTAGCCTGACATATTTGGAATTGGTCCAAATCTTTAATTTTCTTCATATACAGTTAAGATTCCGACATGAACTCTGCCCTTCCAGAGCATGACATGCTCCTAGGAGCACGCGTGTCTGGGTAAGAACACAGGAGGCTGAGGCAGGAGGCGGGTAGGAAAGGATTTGAGGTGAGGAGATTGTGTCCTACTGTTCTGGGTGATTTTCTGCAATGTTATTTTTCAATCAAGTCTTTGATCATCAAACCCAGCCCTAGAAGCCAGGCGTGCTTTCCGCACGGAGCAGCCAGAGCCGTGAGGAGCCGCTGTGCAGACGCATCCATCTACGCAAGCTGCACTCAGGTCCAACGTGAGAATGGGCTGTGGGTAGATGAGCAGGTTTAACTGCAGGCATCCTGCCCTTCCCTCTGAAACGCTGACCGACGCACCACCTGAGGCTCGTCTGACACGCTCTAAGGAGACTATGGCACGTCCTTCCAGCCTAACGGCAGGATCCGCCTCTGTATGGGTGCCACCGTGCACACAGCAAATCTGTTAATGATGTCTACTATTTGGGACACCTTTCCACTATTAAAAATGCTAAGAAAAATCAGATTGTGATACCTGGCTTAAGCTGAACACCCTTGTTCTAAGAAGCAATGCTTCTCATACAGCCATTACTTCTTCTAAAAGGTTACAAGGTTAAGAGCAATCATTGATTTAGTTTATCAGCATCACCAAGATTGATGAGGAAAAAAGAAAAATGCAATGTGTTCTGCATAACACGTTCAGAGGTTCTGAAACTCCAGTACTTCCTTTTATCAGTCCTAAAGCAAACCTACGCTATGTTATGCTATTTTGCCTTCATCACTGGGAAACCAGAGTGGATTGTTAGGGTGCATTAAGTGGCAGGACTAGGTCACATGAGGCCTGGTGCTAAATTGAAGAAAATTGAAAAATCTGTTCTTTAACTACAGTTTTCTGTTACATTTGAACTTATTTTTCCCATGGTGATTTTGAAAGCTTTGCTTCACACTAAAATAATTAGCCTAATACTCAGTAATGCGTTTGAAATCAATGCAGTTAAGCAGGTATGCAACTGGTGTGACCAGTATCACCTACCAGAACGAATCCTGAAGCTCCTGGGGTGCTCTGTGCCAAGGGGCAGTACCTCATTGACCTCAATGAGCTTTCAGTGAAGCGCTACACTTCTCTGCCTCACCTGACTTCGGATTTGTACGAGGACAAAACAAGACCGTTCCACTGACATAGGTGGAGTTACACTTGTAGAGAAATCGAGGCAGAATCACAACTGGGATGACTGAAAGTAGGTTTTTGGACATGCTAACGTAAGAGAGTTCAGAATCAGATTCCTACTATGGTCCTTCTGGAACAGCATTTTCCTTTGGTCTGATTTAGTAAATGTTTTTAATAGAACAAATACAGGCAACGTTCACATCACCAAAACCAATTGGATTTACAATTTCTTTTTATCACCACTAAAGGAATACTAATTCAAGTTTTGGGTGCAATGTAATGCTGTGAAACAACAATATTCTTATTTTTATAGCCCTACACATGTAGAATAGCTTAGGCTTTCTCCTATTACACAGTACCCAAATGGCATTATACTTGTAAACATAGCTAAAAGTCATGATTTGTCTTTCTGTTGTCTTCGTGGTTCTAAACAAAAGTACTTTTGTTCAATATTAGGCCATTCTTCAGTTTAAGCAAAACCCCTGCATTTTCAACGTGTTTCAGCCCCAAAGCTGTTGCAGTTTTACGCAGCCTTCTCAGGCTCAATTACAATTCTCAGAAGTGCTGTTGTACTGGGTTTGCATGGCAGGTTTTGGTAGTGGGGGGGCTGCAGGGGTGGCTTCTGTGAGAAGCTGCTGGAAGCTCCCTATGTCCGACAGACCCAAAGCCAGCCGACTCCAGGATGGACCCAAGGCTGAGCCCACCAGTGCTGGTGGTAGAAGCTCTGGTGTAATGTGTTTGAGAAAGAGAAAAACCCCACCCCTGCACAACTGCAGCTGGAGAGAGAAGTGAGAAGATGTGAGAGGAGCAGCCCTGCAGCCCCCAGGTCAGTGTGGAAGGTGGGGAGGGGGTGCCCGGAGCAGAGGTTCCCGGCAGCCCGTGGGGAGAGGGGAGGCTGTGCCCTGCAACCATGGGGGGTCATGGTGACCCCAGGCTGGAGCAGGGGCAGAGGGTGAGGGCCCTCCCCGAGGGGAAGGAGCGGTAGAGACAGCGTGTCACGGACTGAGGTGCGGGGGGAGACCATGAACCTTTCCTCATATTTCCTCCTCCCCATCCCATCCCACCATGGGAAAGGGACGGGAGGGGGAAAGGCCTTTAAGATCTGTTTTTCTCTCTCATTATCCTACTCTCATTTGACTGGCAGCTAATTACACTGTCTTCCCCCCAGTTGGGTCTGTTCACCCATGACAGTAACTGGTGAGTGACCCCTCCCTGTCCTGGTCTCCACCCACCAGCCTTCCCTTCTGTTACCTCCTCCCATCCCAGCAGGGAGGGCAGGGACAGAGTGGGTCTGGGGGGCATGGGGCCCAGCCAGGGTGAGCCCAGCTCAGCTGTAAACGTAACAGCTGGAGTCACCCCAACACAGAGCACTTCAGTGGTACCTGGATGTTGGCACAGTCCACTACTTGGCTCTGCTTATACCCGATGCCCATCTTTCTGCTGACCTCGGTGGCCTTTAAAGCAGCCCTTTAAAACTACACTAATTCCATCACCGTATAAAAGCCAGCAAAGTCAGTTCCGCTGTGACCCTTTGCTGGAATAAGCTATAAAATCCAGTCTTATGGGGAAATAATATTCTCATTATAAATAACCTGCTGCAAACCCAACATTATTAGAACAAAAGAAGACAAACTAGCAAATCTTACTGATGCCAAGTTGGGGGCTGGATGAGACGCTGGGTAGGCAGAGCCTTCTACTGTGTTCCAGGAGACAGGAGCCGTGGTCAGCAATGAAAGCCACTGAGGCAGTCTGCAGCCTACAAGACATTAGGTTGAGGGAAATGAGCACAGATGTGTGTGCAGCTTCTGAACAGCCTCCATCCCCAGAATCGCCTCTGCCAGAGCGAGACAAGTGCCACCCTAGCGAGGGCTGGGATCCGTCCGGTGCTCGTCCACTCCCTAGCGCTTCCAGCTATGAAGCAGTGTTTTGTAGTTTTGACTCAGTGACTAGGCAGGCATGAGGAAGAGGACATAAGCAAATCAGAAGGTGCTACTAAGGTCACCTGTCAGGAAGGTGTCGTCAGGAAATGGCCACGCTAAAGCTGCCAATGGGCAGTTCCGAGCGTGCTGTCCCTTCCCAAAGGATCGTTAAACTTGAGTCTTTCGGGGATGATTTGACAGCGGAGCAATGTCCCTGATGAGCAGGGAAAGGATGAAATGCAGGGCAGGAGGACAGTGGGACCTGATGAAAATGGTATTCCTACCAGTTGCTGTATTTGACACCTTTGTTCAAACAGAATTACAGGAGTGAATCCCACTCTTTTGTGAGCTGCATTTGATTGGTACCACTTGTATTTAACATCTGCCTTTGATTTCCCAGCTTTATGAAGTCCCTCCCATGGCTCCTATTATCTAGCGCAGGCATACCACCAAGCTGAAACCAGCAAGGTGGGAAGGGCATGATTGAGGCTAACAGCAGAAAGCCCTGACAAGTACAAACTACCCAACCTTCAAACAAAGCAAGCAACTGACAATCTCCTATACATGTTTACATGTATATGTTGCCATTAAGCATGATATAAATTTTGTCACAAGAAACCCAAAATGCCTGAGGAATGTGCCGTTGCTTCGTCTAAGTGTGTGCTGGGGGGACGCTGCTGGGAGACAATAGGAGCGTGTCACTGCTGAGAAATGGCTGGCTTTGTTCACAGCTGTGTAATTTCCAAGCTGATGGATTGGCTACACACAGACAGAACAAATATGTGTTGTCCTGAAAGCCTGAATGGGTTTTTTGTTTCCCTTTAGATTTTTCTCCCCCAGTTGGAAATGAGCATATTCTATCAGTGCAGGAACCCCAGAGTGCAAACGTAATTTCCCACAGCTAAAGCAGAGCCCCCATAAAGTCACTTACGTCCATCATTCTTACCCGGGATAGTTTCTTCAATGATATTAATAAAATTGACAGCCCAAACATTTCCTCAAGTGGCAAAGGGGGATGTTTTTTAATATAACTTTTACTGAACATATTCTTCTGCTACAACCTATCCTTAAAAATCAAAATGAAATTAAGACACCTATCTGCTGCGCTGAAGAAGTTACACAAACAGGCCATGGGCTCAAACAGGCCTTGAGCACTAGTCAGCTACACCTAAAGGAGCAAGCAGTGCCCTTTCTCAGGTGAGCACCATTACGGTTAGGTTCCACTGCAAGACTGGAATGCTTCACCTGGTAGTAGTTACAGGCAAGAGCTGGTGACGGAAACTGGTGTCAGACGGGAACGTGGGAATACTGTACTGTTCAGCAAACGGCATGACAGCAAATGACAGCAGGAAGAGCAGAGAGGGCCTGGGGACAATTTCAGCATTCCCCCTCCCCAGCAGGTTTACGTGTGTAACAGCAACTCCTGCTCTCAGTCCAACACAAGCCTGGCCTCCGAGGTCACACCTGAGAGGCGGCGATGGAAGCGAGGTATGGGCCAGATGCTCCCGGCTCCCTGCGCACCCACGTCCCCAGCACAGTGATGCATCTCGCACAGCTCCGCTGCCCTGGCTCTACGAAACTCCTGTTCAGAGGATGCTGCGGGTGCTATGGCGAGACAGGGAAAGCAGGAGGCGGCCCACTGTACGTCATTTGCCACACAGCTTGTTCACACGCTGCCCATCGTTTTGATAACCTATAAAATGTGTCTTGTAGTTTTTGTCTGAGCTCACTGATACTACATAACAAGTTATGCAATCTAAAGAGTTTATGTATTGCTAGACCATAATTTTGTATGTCCACTAGGTCGGTGACCTGATCTTCCAGAACTCTCTAGGCAGGCACAACACCCATGCAGCTAATGAAGTTTTAAACCTTGCTAGCTTAAAAGCATGCTGCATATATTTAGTGGGGAAATTGTTAATTTACATGTGATCTGATGCCAGTCAGTCTTGTATTTTCTAATTAATAGTAAATTAAATATAATAAAAGATGAAAAAAGATTCTAAAAATTGAAACTGTCTACTTTTCATGTCCCTTTAGTATTTGTGAAAAAATAATTGATGTATCAACCAATATACTTTGTTATTCCAGAAGGTTTCCAGTAAGAATTTATGCTTTGTGTTTCCTTACACAGATTTTTTTCCCTAAGAAGGCCTGAGTTTCTGATGCTGTCCTAATAACACCTACTGTTTAAACACTGCTGTTTCAGTGTGCCCTTCGATCAAGGAGAGAATTTGGCCAGCCATCGGTAGATTACCCAATTAATATGCACAAAGCAACAAATGTGACAGCAGGTACTTACACTCAGCTGTAATTACACCTATTGTGATATAATACTGTTGGAATACTGTGCCCTAATTGCAGACATTGGGGATGTGGCAGGTCAGAATCTCAGTGGAGGAGAAATTAGTCATGGAATATGGAGAATGCTCTTAAAGCAGGTTGTTATTTCAGTGCTGCATGCAGCAGGCTGGGAAGCAGTGCTGCTCCAAATGCCACCCAGTAACCCTGCCCTACGGCCCGCGGCTGCGTCGAGGGCTTGGCTCTGCTGCAAGCCCTGTCTCCAGCTTGGAAGACGAGGAAGACAAATTCTTGGCTGCTTAGCAGTACTTCCTCCAGAAAAACCCTCAAGCTGAAGCCATGAAAGGATTCTTCACAAGCTACACATCATGTGCACGCTGCTGAAGGAAGCTGTGGAGAACCTGGGTGGCTTCTACTGGAACAGCAATCTCCTTTCTCTTAGTCCAGAAAGGACGGCCAGGCCAACGGACCGAATAATCCTTACTCAGATGGAAGGCCCATCTGGGGTAGGTGCTCTCTGTGAAGTCACGTATCTCCACCCCATCCTTACTACGTAAAGGATGAAGCTGTACAACCCGTTCCCCACCACTGCTCCCATAGGCGGATGCAGGTGAAGGGAGGAGAGCTTGCAGAGGTTTGGGAAAATGCAGGAGGGTGTAAGATGGAGGCAGGTCAGAGAGGCCAACGCATGAAAAAACGAATAAGAGCCAAAGGATGGCGGGTGATGTACGTGAGGGTAGCGTTTATACTATATTCCTTCTAAAAGGACTTCATACTGCTCTGTGCCTCCTAAAGAGCCTCAACAGGCTTTTGGTATCAGCCAGTTGTGCCACAGTTTGGCAACTAACTGAGAAAAAAGGCCACTTCGTTTGCAACCTTTCAGAGAAAGTTAACTTATTCATGTTGGCAACGTAACTAATGCAGTAAGAGATGAGAGAAGGCATCAGCACTAGCACGCTTCTAATTCTGATGGATTGTTCACTTCTCAGAAGGGATTCATTCATCTTATCCCACCGTGATGCTCACCACCATTTTACTTCCCTGGAAATGGGGGTGTGAAGGTCTAAATATCACCTGTCAGAATAAAGAAATTAGCATCTCCTACAGAGAACTGTATTAATCTCACGGCTACAATATTCAAGCCCAAAGCAATTTACTAAGATGATGTATCTCTATTTAAATCTAAAAAAAAAGAAATCATAGCTCTGTGTCCCAGGTGACTTGTAGGGGTGTGGTTAATATGAAATACACATATTTATGGGGAGCACTCAGCTTTTCTACAGCAAAATGCCCAAGGATATTATTGTCTCATGATAATCACATCCCATGCCAGGTTTTATTGCTTATAATCCTCACTTTCTTATTAGAAAGACCATCTTCCATGAAGTTTTTTATATTATCAACTAGCATAGACAGTAACTGAACCCTATCTCCTGTATTCCAAGTAATTATTAGAAGAGTTCAATTGTTGGTTTAGAAATCAATTATTTAGAAAAATCTCTTGGTTTAGTGCTTCCCTAAAAGGCCCGGGGTTTCTGATGTGCATGCATTTTGTTTGAACTCCCCAAATCCATCTGTCAAATTTGTGTGCTATGCAAATACATTTACAGAGGTAAATAGGAATGTGTCTGAAAATTATCATTATGACCAATTCTAATGGCTATAACTATACAAACAACTTTAAAAATGTTTTCTTGCCATGGCACACATTGAGGAACGAGTTTTGTAACGTACTTGCCCCAGTTCAACAGCTGATGTGGGATGATCAACTCATGAGAGAGCGAATCACCACCTTTACCATCATTCACACTGAGTTCACGCAGATGGGCTGTGGCTGCGACACCTTGGGATCTGAAAAGGAGGGGCTAGGTCCCACGCTCAGCTTCGGTTACATGACACAATGGTACTGTTTCCCAGGGCAGTAATGCTACAGTTCAGAGACCTATGGGTGGCAGCGGGGAAGCCTGTTCCATAGAATCATAGAATGGTTTGGGTGGGAAGGGACCTTAAAGATCATCCAGTTCCAACCCCCCTGCCATGGGCAGGGACACCTTCCGCTAGACCAGGTTGCTCCAAGCCTCATCCAGCCTGTCCTTGAACACTTCCAGGGATGGGGCATCCACAGCTTCTCTGGGCAACCTGTCCCAGTGCTCCCCACCCTCTCTGGGAAGAACTTCTTCCTGATATCTCATCTCAATCTCCCCACTTTCCATTTAAACCCGCTACCCCTTGTCCTGTCACTACAGGCCCTTGTAAAAAGTCCCCTCCTAGCTCCCTCCCATCCTCTGTGACTCTTCTGTAATTTAGTGCATTAAAATATTGCTTCTTAATACTGGTCTGGAAATGTTTTTCCACGTGGCATAGCTGACACGTGCATAAACCGTTCTGACCTGACATAAGAAAGAAGAAGTCAAACAAGGATAATTAAGCACTGCATCAGGAGTCAAATAAGGCTGTGGGAGTCTCCAAATGTGGAAGGTCTCAAGATGGGCCAGGTCTGAATTCCGAGGCTGGAGCAGGAGCCCCCCTGTGCTCCCTCCCAAACAGTCTTTCCATGATCCTGGGCAATGCTGATGAGGCACCGGGAAAAGTCACTCTAGAAAGGGATTCCCAACTCCATGGACCAGGGAATGCTGGCTGTTAACTCTGCCATCAGCCTTTTTCAGAACGGGAGGATACAAACCAAATAAGTAATAACTTCTCCACCACTAAAGCAGAGAAAGCTGACAAAGAATAAATAAATGAATACGAAAAGCTCCAGGGTTACAATCCTGAGAAATGTACTCTTTGAACTACACTCAGTTTTCTGGGAGCTGAAAGATTAAGAGAATATGATAAATCTGTAGGTATTTAGTATGTTTATAGCTCTTTCGTATGTATAAGAACCAGCTCAATGCCCTAGGCAAATTTCAAACAGCATTTTGCAGAAAACCTCCAGAAAACCGGTTTCCTGACACCGGCTTGCTGGCACAATCTGTCCTTGAGAAGTCACTGCTGAGGCATTCGAGAGAACAGCTCAAATGCCACACTCTAGTTGCAGTAACACCAGTGTGTGTTATCAGGCCTGCTCTTTGTTTGGGGAATTGCTGCGAGAGGGGACTGGCCAAAACAGAAGCTTCAGGCCAAGGTCGTTGTGCAGGTCAAAATCTGGAATCGAAATCCAAAAGTCATCACCTGGGCGCATTACATCACCACGCTTACGCAACGTGTAACATACAACACTCGGAATGAGATTGAGAGTAAGACCTTTGGCTGGTGACCTGTATTTCACTGAGGGTCCGAGTCAAGAACCTGTATCCAATGGCCCGAAGCAAACCAAAACCCTAGATACGGCTTTTGGGTTTACATTAGGGTTGCTTAGATGCCAAACAAAACCAAGGGGGTGGATTTTTTGAAGGCTTCTAGTTACTCTAAACCAATTATGGCACCTCTGACTGATGATGCCGATGCACAGATTTACATGCAGCAAATGACCTCGGCCAGTCCGTATCAGGGTACAGTATTAACTGAGGCAGAACTGCACGAAGGGACCAGCTCTGCTTGCGTTTTGCATCTACTTGCGGCAAAGGTTCTCAACATTCTACTTCTATCATGTGGCAGGTGAAAAGCTCAGAAAGCACCAGAGCTGTGACAAGAATGTGACAAGAATTCTTTTTCTAAAGAATTGGTAATTTCCAAACTGTTTGCATGCCCATCAGGAAGCAAATCCTATCACTTCAAAATTCCCCATGAAAGAAGATTCCAACCGTAACAAACCAAAACACTGTCTCAGGCCAGCTACTGACAGATCTTATTTTGACAAAACTCAAAACGCTCCGTTTGGTTGCAACTGCACTTTAGCGCAGAATACAAACCAGAAAGTCATTTGAAATGAAGACCTCATTAGAAAGGAAAAATAAAAACATTTTGTTAGAAAATAGGAAAACGGGGCTAGTCAGAAAGTGCTTCACCAGCACATGCCCCTCCATTCCCAAAATGGAAATGCATCAAAATTAACAATCTTTGAAAGCATTTAAGTGTGATAAACATGTACATCCCAATAAAATCTCAAAAATATTTTCAATAAACACTTAAAAAATATCTCAGGAGAGATGTTCTGCTCAATCAGTTCCTGCTACACCACCTCTTAGGAATCAGAGACAAAGTTCCTTTCATAGCTTGCAGCTGAGGGCAGTGAACTGGCACAGTCGATTGCATCCCAAATACAGAATCACAGAATGGTTTGGGTTGGAAGGGACCTTAGAGATCACTAATTTCCAACGCCCCTGCCATGGGCAGAGACACCTTCCACCAGACCAGGTTGCTCCAAGCCTCATCCAGCCTGGCCTTGGACACTCCCAGGGATGGGGCATCCACAGCTTCTCTGGGCAACCTGTTCCAGTGCCTCACCACCCTCTCCGTGCAGAACTTCTTCGTGATATCTCATCTAAGCCTCCCCGCTTTCAGTTTAACCCGTTACCCCTTGTCCTGTCACTACAGGCCCTTGTAAAAAGTCCCCCCCAGCTTCCTTGTAGCCCCTTCAGGTACTGGAAGGTGCTATAAGGTCTCCCCAGAGCCTTCTCTTCTCCAGGCTGAACAAGCTCAACTCTCCCAGCCTGTCCCCATGGCAGAGGGGCTCCTGCCCTCTGATCATCTTTTTGGCCTTCTCTGGACTCGCTCCAACTGGTCTATATCCTTCTGATGATGTTAAGGGCATACCTTCCAACATCACCCCAGACAAGATTAGGAGAGACCAGCCAGATGATTAGGGCTTGCCTGGATAGACTCGGAAGTCTTCCAACGCTTCCCGCAGCTACGGCTTGCTCTGCGGACATCTCCCATCTCTCCACTGCTCAGCAACCATCCCACCACCCCTCTGCGTGGCAGTGCAGAACGCTCCCTCTCACCTACTGCATTTGGCCTATCAGGTATAGAAGATGCCTGAAGTCTCTTGAGTGACTTCCTGACATAAATATTCTTAGGAAAACCAGTAATTTTGCAGTTCTGTGTGTAAAGACTTGAGTTCAGCATTACTTAAATAACAGAAAAATATGCTAGTAGCCTTTTATTTTGTCCTTCTGCCCCTTGAAATATAATCCCTTTGTTCTCAATGCAGGAAAATATATTTGGAAAGGAATCTATTACCATTTAGTAGCAATGTAAATTGGGAAATGCTCCAGTGAGCTCCATGAGTTTGCACAAGTAATCTGCTCATACCTTTGCATTCCTAATTAGTGCCCAGGATCCAAGTGTCGAGACTCTTAAAAGTTAATGGCTCATTTGTTTGTACAAGGGTACAGCGCTACCAGATCTGTATGTCACAGACCGCTGCAAGCAGATGTAAGCCAAGGAAGACACTACGGGCTCTGGAAGTGTGCTCCGACACAGAAAAATGTGGCTGAATTTTGCAGACGTTTGGAAAGTGTATGCTCAAGGATCATCGCAAAAAGAAGGGGTATTCATCAAGCTACTTATTATTCTTTACATTTAACAGCCACACTGGAACTTTTTTGCCTTATTTTAAGAAGAGTAATTTCTCATTGACCTTAGATTTGTGAAAATTAGGTAAAATTAGGTATAGTATGTCACACAGGAACACCTGTTCAGTAACATAAACATATTTAAATACCAACCTTTCCCTCTGATTGGTTTTTGTAGAAGCAACTACTGATTAGGCACAGAAATTGCAAACCATGACCTTCCTTGACAGGAGCTAACATGCCGTGCCATTAAATGCTGTTATTGAATCATCTCATTAAGTAAAAAGGGCAGTTTTCAAAAACTGATTTTTTTTATTTTTGCAAATCTACATGACTTGCACTGTTCTAAAGACACCTTGAAGGTGACGCTGCTGGTCTGCCTCCATGCTTGCACAAAGCACTACATTCAACACACATTACAAATGGAAATAAAACACACCAAAGGCATCTGTCATAATGAAAATAGTTTTCCTTTTAGAGACGCTCTGAATAAGCTGTGGGTTTTTGTGCCACAGGTCTCTCCACTGAGTTGGAAAAGACATTGTTCAGAATATAAGTAAGATTGTTAGTCTAAATAGCATCTGAAAATAGAAAGTTGGGGGGTTTTGACTGTTTCGTACAGCAAACATATGCACCAGTATCACAACTGTTCAAATCTTCTGATAAATCCTTTGCTGGTGTTAAAGTTCATCTTGGAGCAAGTGCAGATGCAAAGAAATTATATATTTGGGGGTTTTTGAAACCCTAATCTTGTCACAACAGATTATCAAATGATCAGAGCAATAAAAGAATGGATTTGAATTTAAACCTTTTATGAAAAAGCAGTTATATTGTGGGATCGGCCTTTTTAATAGACTGCAGGCATTAAACAGACCCCATATTAGGCTTTGAAATTAATGGGTCACTGTGTAACATTCCCGTCTTCACAGATTGATAAGATTAATGCTTGCTTATATAGCAAATTCAATGGCTCATTTAATTTCATATGAATGTTTAAAGTTAAATTGCTTTTGGATTAAGTCTAAACTCATTATTCATTTTAATGTCTGAAAGAACTTTCATTTTTCTTTCATTTTATTTAATCAAGTGCATCATCATTAAGAAAAGGCTATGAACTTAGACAGCTGAGAAATAAGGCAGTTTATTCATTTAGTTTTAAAAAGATCTATTTGTTAAACTTCAATTCAATGACCACTGCAGGTTCGATAAGAAGTTAGGAAAGACTGTGCCTGCAGCCTCCTCAGTTCTTCGGTGATAATACCCGAGGGAGAGGGTGCTGCTGGGCAGCGTGTCTACAGCAAACTGACACCTCTGAGAATTTGGAAGGTAAATTTTGTTGGCAAACACACTCTTGTATTCACATCTCTCTTCTGTGCTTTGGAAGACTGATCCTCCTTCAGTGTAACTCCGCAAGACTTTTGCTAAAACCTGGCTCATAATGGAGCTAAAGTAACTGGTTGCAGTGACTATACATCAGGTTACAGCCGGCAGGACTCCGGCTGCAGTGCCCGCTGACGTACTGGGGTACGCTGGGATGATAAAGGAATTTCCCTTAATACTGTATTAAACTTGAGGAATCTGAGTGCCTAGCACAAACCACAGCACACTTCCAAATGGGAGAAGAGGCATTAACTTAGTTACCAAGAGAAGCCACCCATCAGTTTCCACTGCCACTGCACAGAATTAGACACTGTGCACTAATTACAAGTTCCAGAATAAATATCTCTTTGAAAACACTCACACATCCTCTTATTATGTAAAACTTAATGCATTTGATGAGGAGCATGGCTGAGGGACCACAAAACCCCTCTCTGGGATTTACCTGGGACTATCAGAGTTTAAGAGTGTTAGCTAATGAATTATTCAGGATGAATTAATAGCTCGGGAGAGTCCTTCACCTGTCTGACACAACTTCATTTGCCTTAGATAAGGTTTCTCAGCAGAGTCAGACACTGGCAAACAACTTTGCTTTCCCTTTTCAGCGTGTGCAACGATTTGCGCTGCAGACAAGGAGAAATATATTACCTTGCAGAAGGGTGATTTCAGCTAGCTGCAGTGCAATGTGAAGCTGGCGCTCCGAATGCTCTGCAGTGGAGGTGCCATTACCACCATCACAGATGATACCCTCACCATGTCCAAGCCCCAGGACAAATCCCAGGCTGCTTTGTCCAACTGAGGGAGCTGTTCCCGAGGTAACGTTGCTCATTGCCACAGCAAGGACAGGCAGTTTCCCATAAAGACAGGAGAGAACATTTTAAGTTACTCTTTCTAGTTCACTGTATATAAAAAGCAATCTTTCATGAGAAGACATATTATACTTGTATCATATTTGTCAGTTCTTTTCGCTGAATAATATCTTATTCAGGAGCTGAAGAACAATTTGCCTGTCATAGTACTGCTGTCTTATTTATTTATGGATTTATTTAATTAACAAGAGGAACGTACTTTTCTTTAGCACTGACTCTGCGCGGTGTGTCCAATGCCAGTACCTCATAGCCTGCACATGGAGTGAATCTGCGTGCAAAGGCACACACACCCCTACGAACAGTGTAGCATCGTGTCTTAGTTTTGATTCACTGTAAATTGTTAAGCAATTCTAAATAAAACCCCTTCATTATAACGCTACTGACAATATTTGACTCAGTGTTAATCATGCAATAACAGGATAAATCCAAATCAGGTCTGTGTCCTCTCACTGGATGATCCTTTATATAAGAAAGCAGAAAACAGTTCCCAGAGCTTGTAGTAAAACTGGACATTTCAAACAATGGGATGACTTTGGCTCCAAGCTGGGTCAGGGACAAATAAAATTAAGATTCCTCCCGCTCCACCTCAGATGCCAACCATGGGGAACACAGGAATGGGGGACCAGTGAGGTTAGCGGTGTGGTACTGCGGGAGTTTCTGCTCTCGCCAGGCAGGCAAGCTGACCTGCTGTCAGCACCGCGTCAGCTGTTGCTGCCTTTGCCTGATGCCAATTACTGCTGCCCTGAAGCAAAGGAAGCAAGGAGGGGATATGTCTCTGAGGCACATTTTCTCTGAGGCGGTCCAGGGGGGGTGGCAGCTTGTGTGCAACGTGTGATCGCTGCTGATCAACAGCCATCTTTGAAAATAAATCTGCTCGAGAGTGCCAGGAGGTCTGACACAGCCCCTCAATCGCTCCCAACTCTCGGGATCCTCCTGCAGCACATCGAGTCCTCCTCCTGCCCTTTCTGCTCCAGGGAAGCCCAGCCATGGCTGGGGTTGAAGCGGACAATGAGATGGGGAAAGAATATGGACTATGGTCTGGAAGCATCAGTAATGAAAACAGCAATGTACCATGGCATCAGTGGTGACGTGGAGGCTGAAAGAGCAGCATAATGTGGAGATGAAAGCAGAGGGGAACTCTTGTTTGTACTATTAATATCTCCCTTATTTTTAAAGTGGAGAAGAAATGTAAAAGCAAAGTTTATACTGTTTCCCCTCAGGCCACCACCATTAGAGGCTCTCGATAAGCCTTGCAAACTCCTGCGGAAGGACAGCAGCCCACTGGAGTATAGAATATCACACGTACTATCTAAAAAGCGAACATGACAGATACAAGGCGAGGCAAGGATTCAATTTGGGCTATCACGAAAAGAAAGGAAAACAAGAAAAGAATCTTTGGTGACAGTTCACCAAGGAAAGGCTCTGCTGTACCTGGAAGCGTAGCCCCGAGCCAAGAGTGCCTGTGTGGTGTGCCTGCACGGAGGGATGAGACAGGCCTCAGCAGCAGCAGTCCTGGGAAACAGAGAGGTTCCCAAGGTTTGTGCCACGTTTTTACTTTGTTTCCTCCATATTCTTGATTAATAACTCTTCAGGCATTTGTCTTCTCTTTCCAGCCAGACTAAAACGAAGCGGCATCACTCCTCCTACTGCAGTGCCTCCCCGTCAGCCGGAGATGCCGAGGGCAACACGGGGCATACGCAACACAAGACCAAGCTCTGCCTACCCCCCTGCAAGCAGCACGCTCACCCTCCTAGGGGGGCACTGTAGATCTTCCCACCCCGCGCAGAAAAGAGTGGTTTCTTGCCTGTGTAGGGACCAAA
>NW_010259126.1:142731-151069 GCF_000690775.1 Eurypyga helias
AAATAGTAAGGAATTTGAACACATGGATGAAGAGGGAACACATGTCTAGGAACCGTCAGGGCAAAGTGTCGGGTCACCTGGCTTGTGTTACTCATCCCGTCCTTACCTCCCTCTCCTCCAGCTACGCTGCGAGCCCTCCGGAGCTGGAACTGTCTCTTCCGTAACTCAGCAGGGGCTCTAGGAGAAGGGGGGCCTGCTCTTGGATGGCTGCTCAGGGGGCTGCTCCATGGGTAACAGCACAGCACAAATCATCATTTCAGAAGCAGGATTACTGAGCAAATCATTTGCCAAAGACGACAGCGGGTACTGTAACAGCAACGCACTGCCGGCTTGACAGAGACCGAACAGAATATGTCCTTACGTTGGAAGCAAATGAATTGGTTTAATGTATTTCCAACAAAATAATCTTCTGTTGGAAAAGATCAGTGAAATGGAGCTTTATTTATTTTTATTTCTTAGTAGGAATTCTTATTAAACATTGCTCATTACAATTCCTTATAAAAAGCTCCAACCGGTTTATCAAAATTGAATACTTACCTTGATTAGAGTTTAATTTAAAATATTCTGTACTGCTATTCACATCATTTCATGACCTGTCACTGGTAAAAAATGTAACACTATATCCTACATAAGGATACCCAAACCAGCTCTTCCCTGTTACACTGACAAAGAAACCAGCAGCCTCTGATGGTGCTTTTGTTCTTAGCAAATTCACCAACACACCGTCATTTCTTCAACCAGACTATGACAACAAAATGGCAAAAAATAAACCCACAATTTTAAACCTAAACTTCTGAGTGTGAAATGCACATTACTTTTGAAGCTGTTTTGCAGAATTTTCCTTTCATATCGAAAGTTATTTGTTCCATTTCTGTACAAAACTGAGCTTCAAGATGTCCATATTTCCCAAACAGAAATTCTATATTCTGTTCAGCTCTTTAAAAATTCACCATGTTACGTGGCGCTCTCATTGCTCAGAACAGTGTTATTTAGGATTGTGCTATTTGTGGAATATTTGACAATTATTAACAAAATACCATTTCAGCCTAGTTTATAACTTCAGTTTAAATTCCACTTGATAGTGTTTTATGTGCCAGCTGAAGTGTTTTTCATGTGTTACAATGACATCTTTGGATGTCTTGCGCTATCTTACACATTTCAGATGAGGCAGCTCATACAGGACTCTTTTTAGTGGCAATTTCATGAAAATCATCTAAAGAAAAAGGTTATTTAGAAGCAAATGGAAGGGGGGAGAGCATGAAAAGTAAGCGAAGCAATACATTCTGGCTAGGGTAAATGTCAGATTAGAACTGAAAGCAGCAAAAAGGGGGGGCAAGTTGTCGGCTCCAGTGACTGAGCAATGACGGTGCTGATGTTGCAGATGCTAGAGGATCTGCCATATTTGGCCACAGCAGAAGCTGAATGGGCCAAATGCTCGGTGGATGTAAAACTTAAAAATCCCTAAAAGATGTGAAATGGAAGCTGACGATTTATATCAGATGAAGATCTGACTCACGATGTGTTACTTACATTATTTGATACGTAACATATATGCAAACTTACACGACCTTCCTTTACCGTTAAAAGACAGTCCTACCCTTACGCCATCCAAACTCCATATATTATCTTTTTCAGCTAAGTGGCACAGTTTTGAAATATCCCCTGTGCAAATAAAATCCAGACAGTACCTTTGTCTCAAACCACCCATGTACCTCTGCTTGCCTTAAGCCTGCGAAGAGACACACCCTGCTGTACCAATACTTGCTCTAGATATTGAATGTTCTCTGCTTGCCTTTTTCTTTTGGCAGGCAGAGAGATTCTGGTATTGCAGGATCATCCCCTGGGCAGTGGCACGTAAAAACATCATATAACAAATTGCCAAATGGGTGGTGGAACAGCACAGCTCTCACGTTTGCCTTCCTCCCTGTAGAGCTTTGACTTTTAGGAACAAATATGCACATTTCCCTGTTGGTCTCCAGCAAAATACAAGAATACTATTTTTTTTCTTTACCTTCCCCACTCCTTTGTGAATTATGGAGTAGTAAGCACATTTTTAAGTACAGCTTTGCAGACAGTGAGATACAGCCCCACTCCGTGCAAGACAAACTGAAGCTCATTTACGAAGGTACATCTAAAAATGCCAAGGGAGTAGAGTTATCGAAGAGATGACAGCAAGTTGTCACTCATTCTTCGTACAGGCACCTGTGATTGCAGAAAGTGTTTTCTTTAATATAACTTGATATTTGAAGAGAACATGACAAAATTAAGTCCCATCCCTTCATCATTTACATTATGCCTTAGGGGTACAAAGTTGATCTAAGACATTCTGAGTTACGCCTGTTAGTGAAGCCATACCCACAGATGATCAAAAGCCTCATTCTGATTCCTATAAAGCAGTCAATATCACAGTTAGGGGAACCTATTAGGTATAATTAAATTACAGCTATAAATGACATAAACCTGAGACACTTTATGATAAATATCATCTGATATACCAGCCTTTTTAAAGAGTTCATCCCATCCACCCTCCTGAAGACAGGTCCTAAACTACAGGGCGTGAAAAATGATGAATATAAAAAAGGAAGCACCCTGCCTCCAGACTTGCAGCTAATCTATCAACCTTGTGTGCCTTCCCATTTGACACTGTCCAAGCTCTATCATAAAAAGACAAGCATAATGGAAGTGCCTTTTGTCTTTACTTCAAACATATGTGTCCTTTGCAAATGAAGATGTAACAGATGTGCAGAATGGGAAAACAGAGCGATGCACTGCCACTGGCATCCAGGACAGCTCAATGTACAATTTCCAGAAGTCAGTGGGCTTTTGTCTGCCAGCAAGAAGCTTTGGATGGGACTGAGACAAGACAAGCAAGACAGGATGTCACAAGCAATGTTGCTCTGGTATTTGACGCGCAGAGGACATATGCAGCAGCACAGACATCTAACCATACGCAAGGAACTCAGCGGCAAACATTAAGGGTCAAGAGTCAGAAGTGTGCCCAAATGTGCACATGGGGCAGGGACAGAGCAAAGCCAGTTATAATGTCCTGAGTGTCTGCTTGGAATTATTAGGTTACCTTTACAATTCTAATAACAGATAAACAGGCTGCAGATACTCTAAGCAAAAAAAGATGGGATTAATACACTGTTAAATCTGTTTCAGGAGCAAGGATGTGGAAATTATTTCCACACAGAGAAAACCCTAGTTAACCAGTGACACGAGGGCAGGGAGCAAACATGAGACCTGCAATTACGTTTGACCCCAGCTAGTCTGATGCACTCTCTGCATGATGCAAGCACCATCCCTGGGCTAGGTGTGAGAAGCTTCCAGAAAAATAACAAGCTAAAATTGTGCTAAATCCTATTACTGAAGGAGCTCAGGCTACCCTCGCACTGGGTAGGAGTTCACCCTACATACAGAGAGAACGGTGGTACAATCCCTCCTTCTGAGGGCCATTCCCCTTCTCAACGCCTATGGAACGCTCACCGAAGGACCGGCTGCAGCGCAGGGAGCCACCGCCCGTCACGCTGCCGAGCACCCCTTCCCACCCGCCTGAATCTGGCCCTGTTTCTGCGTTTGTACGTCCTGCTGCATTATGGCTTTTCCTTTCCTTTGTTTTTGCATTCCACTGTCTCCCTTCACTACATCGGTAGAGACAGAGCCTCCTCAGGGAGCAGCTGGAGAT
The DNA here is from genome assembly GCF_000690775.1 of Eurypyga helias. Taxonomy (NCBI): domain Eukaryota; kingdom Metazoa; phylum Chordata; class Aves; order Eurypygiformes; family Eurypygidae; genus Eurypyga; species Eurypyga helias. The sequence goes on from NW_010259126.1 coordinate 146,417, forward strand.
TTGCAATTCACATCACTGTTACCCTTAAGCCTGTCAGATGATCAGATAGCCGAGAAAGTGCTAATAGCTTATGCTCTGGTGAAATATGTTTTTCTGTACATGATTACCTTTGTATTTTGTTCCCCTTATCCCTGATTGTCAGCATTTTAATTAAAAGTAGAGGTGTGAGAACATGGGAAAACCTGTCTGCAGAACAAGGCTGACTTTGATTTAAGTTAGTGTACTAAGTTTGTAAATCTGGAACCCAATTTTCTGCCGCTATCATCTGTTTGGAGTGGCACCACGGGGCTCGATGCTGAGCAATTGAGCTTGCGTTGAGGCACCTGTACCTCCCCGGAGAGGGCAGAGGGAGTGCAGACAGCCAGTAACCCTTGATGAGACTTTCCAAGGGTGGTTTAAGCTGCTCTTGCTTCTCTGACTAAACTAAAAGTTTAATCCCTACTGGGGACCACGGGAGGTCCACTCGGCTCCTCCACGGCCCATTCCCTGGTACGCAGAGGCTCTCATCAGCTTCACGGCCACTGGAGAGCTTCGTGTCCACAACTTCCGTCTTCCAGGGATTACTGACCTTGCAGTCAGCACAACAGGTAACTTGCCTAATTCCTCAGCTGCTGCAGCTGACAGATTCCTGTATTTCAGTGTAAATTAGTGCAGCGGTTGATAGGGAGCACATCCATGTTCCTTCGGCCACCTCGTCATGGGGCTGTAACCTCCAGAGGAAAATCAGGAAGGACAGGCACAGCTGGGAACCTCCCTCATGAGCACAACTTGAGTCTCTGCAGCTTGCGAGACCCCTCAGCACAGCAAATGGCAGGGTAACGCGGGGCATACCCCCCTGTGTGCAGGGAAACAGGCTGCTGCCGAGGGGTGGGGAAGGCAGGACCTTTCAGTCTCCCACCGCACTGTTTGGTGGCACCTTACAGAAGGTTCCTCACACAAAACGTCCCCAGTAAGCTCACTGATGGACAACAGCCCTGGCTTGACAGCGTGGGTCTGTTTGGAGTGACGCTCAAGCACAACCGTGATCCGGAATTAGCTCTCCTCCATATTTCCCTGGAGGTAGGAGCCACAGCTCTTGACTGGATTCCACTTTGTATAAGTCACTTCTGGAGAGGAAAATTGGGCTCCTGAGTTACATTAAGGCTTTTTAAAAGTGGCCAGTCTGTAGTGAAGTCTGTAAAACAGAAATTGTGAAAGAAAGTGAAGTCCCTGTGTTTCTCCTTGTTATACAGCACTTGTGATTGTTATTTTGTTTTTCTCAGGGTTGTTTTATGATCAAAAAATACCTTTTTGATGCAAAACCAAAAATTAGCACTCCATCACAAGGAGAAAACATACTATTTTCTGATAAATCAGTGCGAAGATCAGACTGCTTTCTTCCAGGTGGAAACACGCTGTGAAGCAACCACGGCAGACCAGTATCTGCTGAGGTGACACAAGGGTCTGACAGAAGGAACAAGATGAAAGGAAGTAAAACAATATGATAAAGATGAAAGGTGATACAGCAAGAACACCATGAGGAAAGAACCGAGCATGAAGTAACAGCACTAGGACACAACAAAATATGATGTGATGGAAAAGAATTAGTCTGATACGGTTCATGATGCTACTGCACAGGACGAAGCATTATGATGATATATTGCAGTGACAAGAGACAATGCTGGATTACACAGGATGTAACACATAAATGCACAAAGCAGAAAAATGTTGCAATACACTGGGAAGAAGACAAAGCATTTGGATATTTGTATTTTAATGATCTCATTCTAGTTCTGTGAAGCTGAAGCCAAAAGCAGTGTTCACACAGACACCCGTTAGCTTAACTGAAGACATGAATTTGGTATAAATAACCTAAAGGTCTGATGAGAGACAGCAGCAGGCAGCAGAATTTCTCTACAGGCACTGCAGCCCTGCTCCCAGTGCTGTGTGGTGGCACCCTCGGGGGCACAGGATTGGTGCATGGCTGGGATTTGAGATCGTGACGGGGGGCAACACTTCACCCCACCTGCGTGACAGAGGCAAGGCCTGCGTGTGGGCCTGCTGCGTTTCACCGTACCGAACCACCCTGCTGGCTCCCTAGCAACAGAGTCTGGTATCTTTACTGTGTTTATGTATTGCCATAGTTAAACCAAGGTAAAATCGCCAAAGTTTAGACAAATCTCAGTTTCAGGTTGTTTCTGTGACTTTTAGGATGCTGTGCTTTCTTTCCCTGGCAGGAAAGTAGGTTGCTGATACACTTGGTTCATCTCTGCTCACAGAGGTAAAATTAGAGGCCTTGAGACTCCTGCTGGTAGAACAACCTCTCAATTTCTCACTGTCGAAATCCAATCTGATCTCTATCTTTTCCACTAAAAAGCTGTCAACAGAAAATAAGCAATTCCCATCAAGGGGCTATATTACTTTCCGAGCTGTATGCATTTGGCTGGTAGATGAAGAAAACCAAAGTAATTTAAATTGTTAATTTGTATTTTCTAGGAAGCTAAGCAAAAATATTAATGCAGGGCATAACTATAACCCACCCAAAAGAAAACAATCAAAAAGAAAGGCTGATTCACTGTTAGATCACTAATAACTTCTTTACTTATTGTGGCCCTGAGGCTGCTTTTCTCCCCCTTATGCTGGTGTAACTCTCTTGACCTGGTTACCCTTCATCTACTGTGTGGAAGCAGGAAGACAGCCTTCATTTACAATGAAAAACACGTAACTGAGATCAGAAGCTTTCTGCAGCACAGGACAATACGAGATCTATCGGCAGCCAATGGGACTATCTTGATACAGCAACGATACAACTCCACTTCTCACATCTGGCAAGCAGCATGCACACACAGAGAATGTAGAAAACTGACCTCAGGTATGTTTTGGCATTTGCAAGTCACACTTTGAAAACTAACTTATGTTGTATTTATAAAGAAATATCTAAAGAATAGATTATTACGTCATTTTTCCCACTTCTTTAAGATGTCAAAAGAATGGTGGTGGGTTTTTTTCACTGCAGTTTTTAGATTACACAATTTCTCAGGGGAATTTCAAAAATGGACAATTTGCAGTTTGAAGCTAAATCCACACTTTCTGTTCAATCTCCTTCACCTTTCTCAGACCTTTAAGAGTAACATCTGAACTGTCTACTTTTCCCTCTTTTTTGTCAGGTATTTGGACAATAAGGCTGTTCAGATTAGGACTCTATGGTCATTTAAGATGTTCTCTTTCTTTGTCACACAGATTTACTTATAGCATTTTTCCCCTCCTGAGCACTACTCCTGGTGCTGAACAGCCCAGTGGTTGAGAGGTGGCTTTTCTTCCCCTGCACAGCCGCTGTGCTAAGCGCTAGCTCGCTCTGAGGGGGCTGGTCTCTCGGTTAAGATCCCATGTAGCTTTATTTCTCTTGGCCAAAGAAGTTACTGCCCCCTGCCCCACCATCCCTCTGGAGATTACAGAGCCAAAGCTGGCAGTGTCTCGACTCCTGATGTGGCTGCTCACACGTGTACGAACACAACTGGAGCTGAGGGAGGCTGGGGTAACGTCCCGGGCTGCCAACAGCCGCCCTGAGCCCCTGCTGCAAGTGCCACTGTGCTGGCTTTGCCACAGGGGGTAACCTCCTTGCAGGGACGGAGAGCCCAGCGACAACCCCAACAGCCAGAGTGGCCATCAGACCCAGCCCTGACCTTACCCAGCTGCCCGTCTATCGTCTTCTCACACATCTTTGCTCTTGCTCATTTTTTGCTCATCTTGGATTCTTGGTGAGAACTTCATCCATCGCTCTTCCTTCCAGAGCTCTCACTGCTCAGAATTAGCTACATAGCCTAATTAACTTCAATTTCATCGGTTTTGTTTGCAATATAAAAGATGAATGAACGAGGATGGTGTGTCTAAATATAAAAGTGCAGCTGCAGTAGAGAGCATGAAATCTTGAAGAAAACTTGCCACAAGACTTCCAATGTGCATTTCCCCGGACCAGCACAGCACCACACTACCTACGGGTAGAGCAGCCTATACACACTGACCAAAAACCAAACAGCAGGCGAACAAATAACTGAAACAACCGAAAAATACAGAGGAGATGATCAAAACAGGACACTTCATTTGGTGGGAGTATGAGAAAAGGCACGTAGCTCGTTCACAATAGCTTCCTTAGTGGGAGTTACTTAGATGCTTTAGTGCAGAACGTTGTCTAGGGGAAACATGGAAGAGAATACAGAGCAAGTCAAGATCTGAGTATTAAACTCACTGCCTTCTCCCATGGGCTACATTTGATGCTTGGAATGCACGGGGGATATTTACTGTGCACCATTTAATGGCACTTAAAATCATGCTTTCTCCCCATGGTGTGCAGAGGAAGTGCCCACTGTATAATCGAAAACCTGTAGGAGAAGTAGATTTATCCACAGCTGCTAATGGCTTTCCTTTGCTTTCCCTGAGATTCTTTATTCATCCAAATATATTGCTTTCTACCTGAAAAATATTTATCAGACTGGAAAGACACACTAGGAAGCTTCTTCCCAGGAGGGATTAAATGACCACAAATCTTGTAACTTTCAGGAAAAAATGTAAATATCAGTATTTTATTCTTGCTTTTTCGTCAGTAAATCATTGAGAAAAGAAGAGCTGAGGAAGGAAACAGAAATCCCTGACATTTATCTCACAACTGTTTAAGGC